>NC_048285.1:34410478-34412615 GCF_009762535.1 Notolabrus celidotus | reverse complement strand
GTGTAAAAATGGTTTGGCACATCACAGCATTAAAAAGTTCTCCTTTTAACCCCGCCCCCATCCTGCTAACCCCGCCCTCATCCTGCCAACATCGCCCCCATCCTGCTAAACCCGCCCATCATCTTAACCCCACCCTCACCATGCTAACCCCGCCCCAAAACTGCTAACCCCACCCCCATCCTGCCAACATCGCCCCCATCCTGCTTACCCCGCCCTCAACCTTCCAACATCACTCCCAGCCTGCTAACCCCGCCCCCATCATGCTAACCCCGCCCCCATCATGCTAACCCCACCCTCATCCTGCTAACCACGTCCCAATCATGATAACCACGCCCACCATGTTAACCCCGCCCCCTTCTGCAACTGTGAACTGTCACTCTGTCCAGTCGCCAGAAATCAGGGGGAAAAGTTTTTTTTTTAAATTTAAAAGTTAAATTATTACAAGAAAAAAATCACAACAGAAAAGTTTGTAGTTTGATAAAAAAAAGGAAAAATATTACAAGAATAAAGTAAATAAATATGATTTTAAAAAAGCCCTTATATTGTGAAAATAAATCTGTAGTTTTAAAAAAAATTAAAAAACTATTTTCTACAAAAACAAAGTAATTATTTTATTTTTAAAATAAAATAAAACTCCAGAATGAAGTCGTACATTTTTTGATTACAAAAAGTAATGATTTTAAAATAGTTATAAAACATGAATAAAGTTATAATTTAGAATCAGAATCAGAATCAGAATCAGCTTTATTCGCCAAGTATGCTTGAACACACAAGGAATTTGACTTTGGTAAACTGTGCTCTCTTTGTACAAGGCATAAGAATAGGAATAAGAATAAGAACTACAATAAAAAATAAAATGAAAATATAATAACAATAACCTTAGCTATAAATACAAAGAAACAACAAATAGCTTGACTAATATGTACAGGCTAAAATAATATGATAAAGTGCAGTGATGAGTTGCAGAGGTAGTTTTACATTATAAAATAGAAGTTAAATAATACAAAAAATAGAAATATGGAATTCTGCTTTGAGAATTGTTGCATTGTGTATCTACATGTATATTTACAGAGAGTATTTATCTGACAGGTATGACACTGTTATGGTTTAGTGTTCATCAGAGTGACAGCCTGGGGGAAGAAACTGTTCTTATGGCGGGTTGTTTTGGCGCACAGTGATCTGTAGCGCCTGCCGGAGGGGAGGAGTTTGAAGAATTTGTGTCCAGGGTGTGAGGGGTCAGCGGTAATGCTCCCTGCCCGTTTCCTGGCCCGGGACCGGTACAAGTCCTGGATGGGGGGCAGGTCGACACCGATGATTTTCTCTGCAGTCCTTATAGTCCGCTGCAGTCTGTGTTTGTCTAGTTTGGTTGCAGAGCCAAACCAGACAGTGATGGAGGTACACAGAACAGACTGGATGATGGAGGTGTAGAACATGATCAGCAGCTCCTGGGGCAGGTTGAACTTCCTGAGCTGACGCAGGAAGTACATCCTCTGCTGGGCCTTTTTTCTGATTGTGTCTATGTGGGAGGTCCACCTCAGGTCCCGGGAAATAGTGGATCCCAGGAACCTGAAAGAGTCCACAGTAGACACAGTGCTGTTCAGGATGGTGAGGGGGGGGAGTGGGGGGGGGGGCTTCTCCTGAAGTCCACTGTCATCTCTACCGTCTTGAGCGGGTTCAGCTCCAGATGGTTCTGACTACACCAGAGGGCCAGCTGTTCCACCTCCTGTCTGTAAGCAGACTCGTCTCCGTCCTGGATGAGACCGATGACGGTGGTGTCGTCTGCAAACTTCAGGAGTTTCACCGAGGGGTCTCCTGAGGTGCAGTCATTGGTGTAGAGGGAGAAGAGCAGTGGGGAGAGAACACATCCCTGTGGGGCGCCAGTGCTGATGGTCCGGGTGCTGGATTTGATGCTCCCCAGCCTCACCTGCTGTCTCCTGTCCGTCAGGAAGTTGGTGATCCACTGACAGATGGAGGCCGGCACTGTGAGCTGGGTGAGTTTCTGGTGCAGGATGTCTGGTATGATGGTATTGAACGCAGAGCTGAAGTCCACAAATTTAATATGAAATCCTTCCATAAGAATAAAGTTGTTTCTTTTATTTCTGTTTCTAGAATTTAGTTCAAAATGTTCAGATGATAA
>NC_048285.1:34385478-34407978 GCF_009762535.1 Notolabrus celidotus | reverse complement strand
GAGCTTCTTCTTCACTGAGAGAACAGTCTCAGGATGTGAAGAGGAGAGTGTTCTGTATTCACCATCATTGAACCATATGCTCCAAAGTCCAGTCTCTTCAAATCCCTGCTTCTGGACAGACCCTGATTTCACACCCAGGCTCCAGTCTGAACTGTCTCCAACCTGGACGTCCCAGCTGTGAGTCCCTGAGTTAAAGCTCTCAGAGCCGTGGACAGAGATGAGTCCCCTCCTCTCTGGATTCTGAGGAACTTCCTGTCCCTCTGCTTGTCTCACACAGGTCAGATCTTCAGACAGGCTGAGTCCTTGACCAGCAGTGTTTGGGTCCAGGATCACAGGACTGTAGGAGACCATGTCCTTCATCTTGTTCCAGATGTTGAAGCTCAGGTTGCCCAGGTGTTTGGCCTGGTCTATCAGAGCTCCTGGGGGCAGCAGTGGATCCTCCAGCAGGGGGCGCTGCTGGACTCTTTCCACTGCAGCCTTGTAGTTTTTCAGGAATGAGACGTCTCCAGCTCTCAGCTGGTCCTCTGTGGCTCTGACTGAGTCTGAAAGAGCTGCTATCTCTCTGCTCAGAGCCTCCATCTGCTCCTTCATCCTCTGACTCTTCTGCTCCTCTTCCTCCCTCAGTGCAGACAGCCTGGCCTCCTCTTCCTCTTCTAGAAACTGGTGAAGCTTCTTAAACTGCTCCTTAATCTGCCTCTCTGTGTGTCGGGCCTGGACCTGAATGTGTTCTGCAGTTTGATCAAACTTCACTTTAGCTCCTTCACAAACCTTTAACTTCTCCTTTAAGGGCTCCAGAGTTTCCTGAAGGTTCTTCTTGTGTTGTGGAGCAGCTTCATCCACCGGTCTGAATCTGTGGTCGCTGTGTTTCTTTGAGTTGATGCAGATGACACACACTGGCTCCTGATGGTCCAGACAGAAGAGTTTGAGTTTCTCAGAGTGCAGACTGCAGAGATCCTCTGAAGACCTCTGACCTCTCTCCTGGAGGAAACTCTCACACAGGTTCTTTAAAGCAAAGTTAGGAGGTAGTCCTTTCTTTGAATGTCTCCTCTTACAAAGTGGACACTCCTTGTCCTCCTTCTCCCTCCACCAGCTCTGCAGACAGTCTTTACAGAAGCTGTGGAGGCAGGACAGGATGACCGGATCTTTAAAGATCTCATGGCAGACCGGACAGCTCAGATCTTCCTCCAGTCTGGACGCCATTTAGTCCGAGAGTGAAGCTGAAGACGCAGCAGGCACGCAGCTTCAGGAAGTCCCTCCCTGAGCCTGGAAAGTCTCTTTGGTCTGAAGTTGAATCTGAGCGTCTGTCTCTCAGTGTCTCTCTCGTCTCAGTGATGAGAAATGACGGCTTGTTTCCTGGTTTGTCTCAGGTGAGCCAGGTGAGGGGGCGGAGCTTCTTCAGAGCAGGGACAGGTTGGATAGAATCACATTTTTATTCTTGCAGTGAAAACAAACTCATCTTGAAATCAGATTAAATTCCTCTCTAACAACAAGGACAAAGGTTTCATCTCTGATGCTGCGTTCAGGGAAGTCAGGAAATCTAAGCGCTGATTGTTTTTAGTGACTCAGCATCAAGCAGATTAGTGTCTCAGTGTAAATGTTTGATGTAGAACAGATTGTTAGCTGCTCTTCATGCAGAGATCTGTTTATAGAGAGAAAGAAATCCTCCTCACATTAACAACAATGGGAGACGTCATTACACTGGACTCTGTTCCTCCTGCTTCTGCTCTCCATACAAACCTTTCTTCCAGCAAACACCAACGCCTGCTGAGACCTAATCAGTCAAAACTTCTCAGACTACAATCAGAAACCAGAACTTTCTTTTTTTTTTTTTATGTCATATCAATAAAAATATTTTAGATTTGTTCAAATAAATGTGAATTGTGAATCCTCATGTTTCTGTGGAGACACTCGAGGAAGTGCTGTTCTTAGCACTCCCAAATTTGACTAATTTCTGAAGCCTGGAGTTTCCTGGGGTTTACAGTAACAGTTCATATTCAAGACACCTTCATATCTTAAAGACCTCATAGCGCCTTATGACCCCTCTAGACCTCTACACTCCAACATGCAGGCCTGCTCATCGTACCTACAGTCTCTAAAGTAGTATGGGAGGTAGAGCCTTCAGTTATCAGGCCCCTCTCCTTTGGAATCATCTACCAGTCAGGGTCCGGGAGGCAGACACCCTCTCTACTTTTAAGAGTAGGCTTCAAACTTTCCTTTTTGATAAAGCTTATAGTTAGAGCTAAAGATGGCCGACTCCTCTGTGATTACAGAGAAACTAGCAGTTAGTGATGAAAGACCTCCAGCCAACGCTGCGTTGTGTTCGGATCAAACGAGAAGACAAATTCCCCCCCAGACATGTGTACAAACTAAATGCTGTCCCTTCTTGGTTCATCCTCAGTAGAGCCCCCTTCATCTGTTTCTACAGAGTCTCAGTTTCACTGTAAACAGGTCCTCAGAGGCTTCCCTCTGTCTTCCTTCGGCGGTATGAACCTGAAACAGAAACTGATGTTCTTGTGATGTTCTTGTAATTAACGGGTCTTCAGTTTGCTGAAATAACAACATCATGATGCAGATTAGTCCAAAGTCCAAAGTCAAGCTTTTTGTTTGTCTCAGGTGAGTCAGATGAAGAGGGCGGAGCTTCTTAAGAACAGAGACATGTTGGACCGGCTTGAAAAGAAACTCATCTTGACATCTAATCAAAGTCTATGCAAAGAAAACAAGGACAAAGGTTTCCTGATCTGATCTGACTCTCTGCCCTGACTACATTTCTGACAGTACAGACATTAAATCATATCACTGTGTTCATCAGAGTCTTGGGTTTCTCACGGTCTGATCCTTTTTCTCATAGCTGTTACGGTTATCACACAGCATCTGCAGTTTCAGACAATAGCTTACTCTTAATCACATTCTGAATCATTGAATTCATCAGAGACATTCTGAAACACACACACACACACATACACACACACACACACACACACACACACACACTCAGTGTACTGAGACCGTATCAACACAAACCTTACATGAGGAGAACAGATGAATCGGACCACAGGTCGACACTAACACCAATTTATTTGACTTTATAGAAATCAAAGTTCAAAGCAACAATAAATCCCATCATAGATGAAAGTAAACATTCATTCCACCTTACACTTTGGCACTAACCATTATTCAAAGAACTTCACATGTTGGAAAGGAGACAGAGACATCATTATCATCATCATCATCATTATCTTCATCATCATCATCATCATCATCATCATCATCATTATCTTCATCATCATCATCATCATCATCATCATCATCATCATCATCATCATCATCATCATCATCTTCATCATCATTGTCATCATCATCATCCCTATCATCTTCATCATCATCATCACCATCATCATCATCATCATCATCATCATCATCATCATCACCATCATCTTCATCATCATCATCATCATCATCACCATCATCTTCATCATCATCATCACCATCATCATCATCATCATCATCATCATCATCATCATCATCATCATCATCACCATCATCTTCATCATCATCATCATCATCATCACCATCATCATCATCATTATCATCACCATCATCATCATCATCATCATCATCATCATCATCATCATCATCATCATCACCATCATCTTCATCATCATCATCACCATCATCATCATCATCATCATCATCATCATCATCACCATCATCTTCATCATCATCATCATCATCATCACCATCATCATCATCATTATCATCACCATCATCATCATCTTCATCATCATCATCATCATCATCACCATCATCATCATCATCATCATCATCTATTTCTGCTGTTCCACACTCACAGAGACCTTCACTGGTAAAATCTTCAGTGGGTGTTTATCCACAGTGTAAATGTATGGAAACAGTGTGTGAGTGAAAGTGTGTGTGAAGGTGTGTATGTGTGTGTTAGTATCAGGATCAGAGAACGACAGCTGTCCTCTGTCCCAGTCCAGATTCACTCTGATCCTCTGGAGCTTCTTCTTCACTGAGAGAACAATGTTAGGATGTGATGTGGAGAGTGCTCTGTATTTACCATTAAAGAACCGTATTCTCCAAAGTCCAGACTGTATGAATCCCTTCTTCTGGACAGACCCTGATAACACACCCAGGCCCCAGTCTGAACTGTCTCCAACCTGGACGTCCCAGCTGTGAGTCCCTGAGTTAAAGCTCTCAGAGCCGTGGACAGAGTAAATGAGGAGTCCCCCCCTCTCTGGATTCTGAGGAACTTCCTGTCTCCCTTCTTCTCTCACACAGGTCAGATCTTCAGACAGGATGAGATCTGGATCAGCAGTGTTTGGGTCCAGGATCACAGGACTGTAGGAGACCATGTCCTTCATCTTGTTCCAGATGTTGAAGCTCAGGTTGCCCAGGTGTTTGGCCTGGTCTATCAGAGCTCCTGGGGGCAGCAGTGGATCCTCCAGCAGGGGGCGCTGCTGGACTCTTTCCACTGCAGCCTTGTAGTTTTTCAGGAATGAGACGTCTCCAGCTCTCAGCTGGTCCTCTGTGGCTCTGACTGAGTCTGAAAGAGCTGCTATCTCTCTGCTCAGAGCCTCCATCTGCTCCTTCATCCTCTGACTCTTCTGCTCCTCTTCCTCCCTCAGTGCAGACAGCCTGGCCTCCTCTTCCTCTTCTAGAAACTGGTGAAGCTTCTTAAACTGCTCCTTAATCTGCCTCTCTGTGTGTCGGGCCTGGACCTGAATGTGTTCTGCAGTTTGATCAAACTTCACTTTAGCTCCTTCACAAACCTTTAACTTCTCCTTTAAGGGCTCCAGAGTTTCCTGAAGGTTCTTCTTGTGTTGTGGAGCAGCTTCATCCACCGGGCTGAATCTGTGGTCGCTGTGTTTCTCTGAGTTGATGCAGACGACACACACTGGCTGCTGATGGTCCAGACAGAAGAGTTTGAGTTTCTCAGAGTGCAGACTGCAGAGATCCTCTGAAGAACTCTGACCTCTCTCCTGGAGGAAACTCTCACACAGGTTCTTTAAAGCAAAGTTAGGAGGTAGTATATCCATTGAATGTCTCTTCTTACAAAGTGGACACTCCTTGTCCTCCTTCTCCCTCCACCAGCTCTGCAGACAGTCTTTACACAAGCTGTGGAGGCAGGACAGGATGACCGGATCTTTAAAGATGTCCTGGCAGACCGGACAGCTCAGATCTTCCTCCAGTCTGGACGCCATTTAGTCGGAGAGTGAAGCTGAAGACGCAGCAGGCACGCAGCTTCAGGAAGTCCCTCCCTGAGCCTGGAAAGTCTCTTTCACTTTGCTCCCCTTTTCTTCAAAGTTGTAAAAGTCTGATGGTAGTGTTCCCAGTGTTCCCAGTGTTCCCAGTGTTCCCAGTGTTCCCAGTCTTCTCCTCATGCAGCTGTCTGTCTTTGGTCTGAAGTTGAATCTGAGCGTCTGTCTCTCAGTGTCTCTCTCTCGTCTCAGTGATGAGAAATGACGGCTTGTTTCCTAGTTTGTCTCAGGTGAGCCAGGTGAGGGGGCGGAGCTTCTTCAGAGCAGGGACAGGTTGGATAGAATCACATTTTTATTCTTGCAGTGAAAACAAACTCATCTTGAAATCAGATTAAATTCCTCTCTAACAACAAGTACAAAGGTTTCATCTCTGATGCTGCCTTCAGAGAAGTCAGGAAATCTAAACGCTGATTGTCTTTAGTGACTCAGCATTTTCCTGGGGTTTACCGTAACAGAACATCTTAATGATCAGACACCTTCATATCTTAAAGAGCTCATAGTGCGTTATTCCCCCTCTAGAACTCTACGCTCACAACATGCAGGCCTGCTCATCGTACCTAAAGTCTTTAAAAGTAGTATGGGAGGTAGAGCCTTCAGTTATCAGGCCCCTCTCCTTTGGAATCATCTACCAGTCAGGGTCCGGGAGGCAGACACCCTCTCTACTTTTAAGAGTAGGCTTCAAACTTTCCTTTTTGATAAAGCTTATAGTTAGAGCTGGATCAGGCTTGGACCAGGTCTTAGTTATGCTGCTATAGGCTTAGACTGCCACACTGGGATCCTGTCTTTCCCTCTCTCTCCTCTCTCTGCCTGTCTCTCACTTTAACTCTTCCTGTCCCATTAAAGTTACTAACCATAGACTGACCTGGAGTCCCTGAGCTCCCTTGTCTCGTAGGTTCCTCTGGATCTCTGCTGCTGTGGACGTGGTCCAGACTCCAGCTGCTACAACTACTACTATCCGTCTCCCCACTATCATCTCTCTCTCTCTCTTCATCTCCCTCTATCCCTCTCTCCAACACGGTCTCAGCAGATGTGTGTCTAACATGAGTCTGGTCCTGCTGGAGGTTTCTGCCTGTTAAAGGAAGTTTGTCCTTGCCACTGTAACTTGCTAAATGCTGCAAAGTGCTCTGCTCATGGTGGATTAAGATGAGATCAGACTGAGTCCTGTCTGGAAGATGGGACTGGATCTGATCCGGTCTTGATGTTGGGTCTTTGTTAATAATAGAACATAGAGGACGGTGTAGACCGGCTCTGTTTGGAAAGAGTCTGAGGAGAACGTTTGTTGTGATCTGGAGCTTTATAAATAAAGATTGATTGATAAACAGTGATGATGGACAGACAGGTGTGAGACAGGTTTCAGACAGACCCGGTTTCTGGAGCGTTATGAAACTACAGATGTAGGTGAGACAGATCTGAGCGTCTGAGGGTCAGATTAGGACAGAGTGTGTGTGTGTGTGTGTGTGTGCTTGTTACGTCTTCCTGTTTGAAAATGCTGCTTCAGCATCCTCCAGGTGTGTGTTAATCCTCTCTCTCTCTCTCTCTCTCTCTCTCTCTCTCTCTCTCTCTCTCTCTCTCTCTCTGTCTCTCTCTCTCTCTCTCTCTCTCTCTCTCTCTCTCTCTCTCTCTCTCTCTCCCTCTCTCTCTCTCCTCTCTCTCTCTCTCTCTCTCTCTCTCTCTCTGTCTTAACTTGGTTGTTGTTGCTTGTAAACAGGCAGCTAACAATTTTAGAAGCCCCCCTAAAAACAACATAAGAACAGAAACAAACCTGAAATCAAAGCAGGGGTAGAACAGGAACTCCAGTGTTCTGCAAAGAGAAAAGACCCTTTTTTTTAATCCATGGAGTTCAGTGGACTTCATGAGAGGCATGAAAGAGACGTTTCTAATTAAAAAGCAGGAGGAGATCTCAAAAGTGTTTCATTTCTGTCTCCTAGACAACAAGGAGATCTGTT
Source organism: Notolabrus celidotus (assembly GCF_009762535.1). Lineage (NCBI taxonomy): Eukaryota > Metazoa > Chordata > Actinopteri > Labriformes > Labridae > Notolabrus > Notolabrus celidotus. Next base: position 34,400,753 of record NC_048285.1, on the reverse strand, counting down.
TGAAAGCTAAATGAGACGACAGCTCATGTCTCCTGTTTCTCATTCTTACCTTCAGAAAAAAAGTTTCAAAGCAAAAAAGTCTCATCTTAGTCTCCCTTTCAGTTCAAAAGGAGACCTCGTCAAAATCTGAAATGATTCTCAGGTACTTCTCAAGTGTTGTGACTCCTTTTGAGCTCAGGTGGAGAAATCAGGGAGCTCTCTCAATTGTCTGGCGGCCTAGCGGACTAAGTGCCCCACATACAGAGGCTACAGTCCTCATCGCACGGGTCGCCGGTTTGATTCCCGGCCAGTCGACCATTTCCTGCATGTCTTCCCCCGCTCACTACTCCCCACATTTCCTGTGTCTCTTCAGCTGTCCTATATAATAAAGGCAAAAAGGCCAATCTCTCATTGAAGTCTCAGATGAGACTCATGTCATGGTCTCAACTATTTCTCCTGGTGGATTTTAGGAGAAACTAATGAGAACAATTTGAAACTTGAATGAGGCTGAAGTGAGGATCTCAATTTTGTCTCCAGATACTTAGAAGAGAAAGCTTTGAGCAGTAACATGTTCCTCTGGGGTAGAACAGCAACTCCTCTCACTATGACAGAAATAAACCCTTAATCAGAGTCGGGGTAGAACAGCATCTTTTATTCTCATTGTACCTTTTTTTTCCAGTGAAGTGTGATGCAATGAGAGCAAGGTGAAGTCTGTTTCTGTATTTTCCAAAAAAAGAATCTCCAAATAAGCGGTCACACATTAACAGGAACACAACCTTTACAAAAGCAGGGGCAGAACAGGAACTCCTGTGTTCTGTGAGGTCAAAGTTCTCTGTTTTTAATGGAGTTTTTTGTAGTCAGAGCGATGGTATGGCTGTTTCTGGGTTTTGAACCAACATTCCTACATTAGTCACACAGTAATACAAACAAACCTTCAATCAAGGATGAGGTAGAACAGCAACTCCTGTGCTCTGCAAGGAGAATATATTTTTAGTGTTTAGTGGACTTTAGAAGAGTGGTGAACAAGGTGCTCCTCATTTAAAGGTGACATATCACGCTTTTTTCATCAACATATATTGGTCTAAGAGGTCCCCAAAACATGTCTTTAAAGTTTATGCTCAAAAAAACACTTTGAAATCAGATTTTGGTCTGCCTGAAAAACCCTCTTCTTCATTCCTCATCAGAACACTCTGTTTTCTCTCTGACCACGCCCCCTCAGGAAGTGGATGTGCCTCGGCTCTCCAGCACGTTGATCTAATGTTTACATGTTGGCTGAATATACACGGCTGCTCAGAGATCGCGTTACTTCAACCCTCTGAATCTGATCCAGAATCTGATCCTGATGGAGAGGCGCCTGCAGCAGGACCTTTCTGAACCATTGGTCACAGATTTAGTGTTTCTTGTTGTTTTATTTGTCAGTATGTAGACGTGTGTCTTGGTACACAGCTATGAACATGTAGCTATGTGGCTATGCTAACTAGCGCTAGCACTTATCCATGATAAATAAAAATCATCCACTAGATCTTCAAATCTGCAGACGTGGGGAGTCAAACCGACTTATGCCAGAAAGGCAGCGGGACCTTTTATGAACCATTGGTCACAGATTTAGTGTTTCTTGTTGTTTTATTTGTCAGTATGTAGACGTGTGTCTTGGTACACAGCTACAGCTACAGCTACAGCTACAGCTACAGCTACAGCTACAGCTACAGCTACAGCTACAGCTACAGCTACAGCTACAGCTACAGCTACAGCTACAGCTACAGCTACAGCTACAGCTACGAACATATAGCTATGTGGCTATGCTAATTAGCGCTAGCACTTATCCATGACAAATAAAACTCATCCACTAGATCTTCAAATCTGCAGACGTGGGGAGTCAAAGCGACCTTTGTGTTTATTAAGACAGCCTACAACTAGCATGCCTCCCTCCTAAGCTCCTTGTTAGCACACATGTGTGCAGGGAATGAAAAACGGAGGAGGGGTTGAGTTGTATTTTATACAGTCTATGGGCTGAACAAGCTCCGAGCTCTGACTTCCTGTTACAGACCGGATGGCGTTGTGACGTATGAAAAACACTGAAAACTGAAACGGCTGGTTTCAGCACACATTTACAGAAAGGTGGAGAAATCAGAACAGGGGCAGAATGGAGTCTTTTCATTCTCGGGTGGTTTGTAGACAGGGAAACATATTTCAGGTAAAGAACCATTAAAAAGTCCATTTTGCATGATATGTCACCTTTAAATAAAAACATCTCTACAACAGTCACAATGACAGAAACACAACCTTAATCAAGGCAGGGGTAGAACAGCAACTCCTGTTTTCTGCAAGGTATAAAATCTATTTTTGAAGATGTAGTTTTCTGTAATGGTTGTCTTTAGTTCTAAAAAGGCAATTTTCAAGTCAGACAATAATCCAAACAAACCCTTTATCAAGGCAGAGGTAGAACAGCAACTCCTGTGCTCTGTAAGGTGAAGAAACTCTGTTTTATCAAAGCAGTTTGTTGCTTTGAGAGCGATGAAAAGAAGGAGTTTCTAACAAGAAGATCAATCACACAAAACCACAAACTAACTCTTGGTTATGACAGTGGCAGACCAGTGACTCCTGTGCTCTGTGAGGGAAATGTACTCATCATGGAGTTTGATGTAGAGAGAGTGAAGTAATGGCTGTCTCTGTTTTTTGGAAAACCATCTCCCTATGATAGAAACAAACCCTCAATCAAGGCAGAACAGCAACTCCAAAAGGACTTTGTTAAGGATGGATTTTGATAGGATGAGATTTCATGTCTGTTTCTGGATTTAAAAAAGGAGTCTGACAATAATAAAGAGGCGGTAGATGGCCGGCCTTGCATGTTGCAGAGCAGAGGAGTTGCTGGTCTACCCCCTCATTAAGTGGCTCCTTTGTTTTTGTCATGGTGTTGTGTGAATCCAGGCCAACCCTGTATAACATACAACTCAGACAACTACACATTTAAACTTAACGGTGTAGGCAGAGGTGGACAAACAACTCCCTTGTCTTTTAAAGTGAAGTGTGTGTGTGTGTGTGTGTGTGTGTGTGTAGAGAGTGATGAGGTAGCTTTAATGTTTCATGTATTTTGCTGTGATATTCAGAAAGCCTCGTGTGAGCGTGAACTCACTCTGTCTGCTGATTTCAGACTTTCAGATTCTCTATTGATCGTATTAAATGTTTGAAAGCTGCAGGTTGTCATCAGCAGACGAGCCTCAGGGCCGCCGTGGCCTACATCTGTCACTGTCCCAATCAATAGAGATGATAGAAGAAGAAGAGGAAGTCAATCCCCTGTTCAGACTGATGATGCTGCGTGCTGATTGGCTGATCCTCCCGGCCTGGCCCCTCCCTCCTCTTCTCTGTTAATGACGGGAGAGCCGGATAAATAACCCAGCAGCACCTCAGAGCCTCACACGGCTCAGGTCTCAGCTCGGGGGAACTGTCCTCTCTTCTGGAACTTACTCCCACTTTTTTTATTGGACTTCAAAGCAGCATCAGGAAGTTGAGAAGCGGAGTCTTTGAACGCACCGCTCAACAACAAGCCCGTTTTTGGAGTTTCCTGGTTTCAGGCTGTTTGTTCTGATTCAGGACCAGGATCAGAATCAGGATCAGGATCAGGATGGAGCTGAAGGACTTTTGTCTGACGGACGATTATCACTTCCTGAGTCCACAGCGGTGAGAAACGAGTCCTGGTGCATCTCTCTCTGATTAGAGGAAGTTAGAAATGTTGATGCATATTTTTCCTCTCAGTTAAAAGTTTGAAGTTCAAACAATCAGCTGTGATTCAAGTTACTGAAACCTTAGATGTGTTTCTCACAGTAAGGGTTAAAGTGAGTGAGAGGGTGAACATGCAAAATAGGATACTGACAGGGTGAGCGAGACCTGATGAGAGGCATGACATGATTATCCTGATATTACCAACCACCTGAAGACAGACGTTTCAGATAGACAGATCTAAATGTTTTGACCACAGGGTCAACAGGAAGCTCGCAGTGAACGAGGTGTGTGTTTTTAATCTCTCCCTCCTCTTCCTCCTCTTCCTCCTCAGCTTCTTGGACTCGTCTCCTTCCTCGTCATCCTCCACCGATGACGCTCGTTCTCCTCCCTCCTCCCTCCTCCATTCCTCACCCCTCAGTCCCTCCTTCACCCTGGACCCGATCCCCTCACACCAGGCCTTCCTTCTGCCCAGCCCGGCCTCCTCTTCCTCCTCCTCCTCCTCCTCGCCGTCTTACAGCCACCTCTGCGGAGCGCCTGACCCTGACTCCCCTACGGGATCTACTTCCAGCGGCGGAAGAGGTGCTGTGGCGTCAGAGGCCTCGGTGCGGTTTGCGGTGTCACAGATGGACTCGTTCGCAGTGCAGGTAGAACCATCAGAACTCAAGACCCCAACATCAGAGGACTAACCCTGTTCATAGAGACCCCAGTAACAAGGTTTGTGACCTGCAGGTGGACTCCATCCTGAGGGGGGACTACCTGACACCGCTGGGGGCCGTGGGGCTGAAGAGGCTCTGCCTGGTGTGCGGGGACTTTGCCTCTGGATATCACTACGGCGTGGCGTCCTGCGAGGCCTGCAAGGCTTTCTTCAAGAGGACCATCCAAGGTGAGAGCGAGCGGCGGCGTCTCCTCATTTAGCCTCATCAATACTCTGCAGGCAGGAGAATTAGCCCCGCCCCCGTGCTTTAAAGGGGGTGGGGCTTCGTTAGAGTGAACAGTCTTCTTTAACTTCCTGTTTGTGATTACGAAGGTAACATCGAGTACAGCTGTCCGGTGACCAATGAGTGTGAGATCACGAAGCGGAGGAGGAAAGCCTGTCAGGCCTGCCGCTTCCAGAAGTGTCTCCAGGCGGGGATGATGAGAGAAGGTACGTCCCATCAGAGAAACTTCCCATGAGCCTTTGCAGCTTACAAATAGACACCAACAGGATTTAAGACGCTGAAAACCTCCCTGTGTGTTCCAGGTGTTCGTATGGACCGCGTGAGAGGAGGCCGACAGAAGTACAAAAGGCGGGCTGAGCCTGGACTCAGTTTTTACTCAAAGACCCCGTACCCCCTCCCGCTCTGCAGCCGTGAGTTCACGCTCAAAGTTCTCACTCTCATCACACTTCATGTTTTTGTTTTGTTTATTTTATTCATTATTAATTTTCTTTTTTTAGGGAACAAAGTGATTTCACATTTGCTGCTGACAGAGCCCGCCCCCCTGGCTGCCAATCAGGACGAATCGACCAATGACAGCAGCCTGAGGACCCTGCTGACCCTGTGTGACCTCCTGAACAGAGAGCTGCTGGTCCTGATTGGCTGGGCCAAACAGATCCCAGGTAATAAAAAACACACCTGAGAAATACAATTATATATGAGAGGGGGGAGTGAATGTTACTTTAATGTAGATTTATATTATAAACATTAAAAAAGTATATATATTTTTTATATATTAAATTAGTTTAATTTTATTTTTCATTTTATTTTTGGTAAAATGGTTTAATAATTTCATTTTGGGGGATATATATATTTTCTAAAATTTTGTTTCTTTTTGTAGATTTTTTAAAATAATTTTAGATTTTATTTCATTAGATCATTTAGATTTGTTTCAAAATAATATTCAATAATATTGTCCTTAGTTTTATTATTTATTTAGTCATTTATTTTATTTATTTTTCATTTATTTATTTTAAACTAAACTTGATTTTTATTTTTTCCACAATATTTTTGTTTATTTATTTTTTATTTTTTATTTCATTTTTTTAACTTAGCATCTTTGTTTTCTATAATATTTTTGTTTATTTATGTATGTATTATTTTTGTATTTATTAATTTTAGCTTCATTTTTTTTTTCACACAATATTTTTATTTATTTATGTATTAGTTTTTATTTTTAACTGGTTCATTTTTTCCATAATATTTTTGTTCATTTATTTACATAATATGTTTTATTGTAGTATATTTTATTCATCTGTTTATTTTTATTTTTTATTTATTTTTGACTTAGCTTCATTTCAATTTTTTCCATAATATTTTTGTTTGTTTTTGTTTATTTATTTATTATTTATGTATTATTTATTTATGTATTTTTGCAGTATCTTTTATTCATCTGTTTAGTTTTATTTTTAATTTATTTATTTTTAACTTAGCTTCATTTTATTATTGTCCATAATATTTTTGTTTATTTATTTATTTATTTAATATTTTTGTTTATTTATTTATTTATTTAATATTTTTGTTTATTTATTTATTTATTTATTTAATATTTTTGTTTATTTATTGATGTATTTTTGTAGGATCTTTTATTCATCAGTTTATTTTGAGCTCAGTTGTCCCCTCCCTCCTCCCTGACACACCTGAGTGAACACCTGCTCTGCCCCGCCCCCTCTCAGGCTTCTCCGGGCTCTCATTGGTCGACCAGATGTCTCTGCTGCAGAGCGGTTGGATGGAGGCTCTCCTGGTGGGCGTGGCCTGGCGGTCGCAGGGCGCTGCGGGGGAGGAGCTAGTGTTTGCCGGGAACCTTCAGCTGGACGAGGCTCGGTGTCGAGAGACGGGATTGGCCGAGCTGTACGAGGCGCTGCGTCTCCTGACCGCCAAATACCAAGGGATGCACCTGAGCGTGGAGGAGGCCGTGACGCTGAAGGCCGTGGCGCTCGCTAACTCTGGTACACACACACACACACACACACACACACACAGATATTGATCCACAGTAATAAGGGGGGCTCGTTTGGGGCTGATGGGGTGACCGTATTGATCCCAGTGGGGTGATTGTTGATATTGATCGTCCTCTGGGAGATGAAGCCTCAGTATTGATTCGCTCCACAAACTTCCTCTTTGTTTAATCTGAGCGGCGGAGTCGTCTTTGGACTCATGTTTGGTCTCCTCGCTCGTCACTTGCACCTCCGCACTTTTTGACCTCGAAGGCCACCGTCACTTCAGAGACCGGAGGAGTGAGCAAGGGAGCGTCTCAGTCTAGAATCTGACCGATAGATATCCCTGCATATCTGCATTTAAACACACTGTACCTTTAAACATACAGATATCATTCTTTAGATAATCCAGAGGAGGAACTGATGTTTAATCTCTGGAAACTTTGAGCCCTGAAGGTACCACCAAACCACCAAACCACCAAACCACCAAACCACCAAACCACCAAACCACAAAACCACCAAACCACAAAACCACAAAACCACCAAACCACCAAACCACCAAACCTCAGCAGATCATAAAAAAGAGATTAAAGTCTGAAGTCTGAGATTAAAGACAGAATTCTGAGATTAGATCAAAGTGAGAATTCCAGGATTAAAGGAAGAATTCCGAAATACACCTTTAAATAATGGTTTCTGCTCTCCAGCCCTCAAAAATGTATTTTTTAAATCACTTAATCTTCATCCATACTTTTCCTTTTCTTAGTAATCCATTGATTTGTTAATAAAATCTCAGACTCATAAATCCTCGTCAGGAAGTCAGAAGTGATATTTGAAACTGCTTAATGATCTTTATTTAAAACATGTCACAGTTTGTCTTAATAAACCTCTGACACTGTTAATCTATAACCACAACATTCAGCTGTAATCGTCCTGTGATGGATCAGCAGAGCGATCTGAAGCTCTGGATTATTCTGTTAATCTGAAAGTCAGACCACACTGAAGTGACAACATCGTTGATGCTAACGATGCTAACAGCTGTGTGTCTGCAGCTGATCAATAACATCTGTGGCTGAGTGAAAACCCCTCCTGCTGAAGCAGTGCATGATGGGACGGCTGAAGTCTGGTCAGTCTCCCACTGTCTGAGCCTCGGATCAATATCCAGTATTGATAGACTCGTTCTGGATCCATAAACCGTGGACTGTCTGCTGGAGGACGTGAACTCTCTCAACGTCAATACACAACACAATGGAAGATGATGCTCATCTGAGTGTGTGTGTGTGTGTGTGTGTGAGTGTGTGTGTGTGTGTGTGTGTGTGGTACAAACACCCACAGGCTGACCTTGACCTGCCTTTTAGTCTCCCACTTGACCGTCTCCTGTCCTCTTTGTGTCCCACAGTCAGTCAGTCGCTCATTCGCTGGACTCTGAGGTCTGAAAACAAGAAACACAAATAACAAACAAACAAACAAACAAACACACAAACAAACAAACAAACAAACAAACAAACAAACAAACAAACAAACCATAAACCTGGATTAACACTTGGTGATATGTACGTTAAAAACTGTAGAGATATAAATAAATACAAGTCTTTAAGGGACCCTTAAAGCTCCTGTGAGGAGCCTTTGTGTTGATTCTGGCGCCCCCTGTGGACAAAGCGGTTCCTTCTCTGCTGTCACTGTTAGCTTCAGTTTGTCTTACCTCCGTCTCCCTCCGCCCCTCAGACGTGGACCCGTTGGACTGCCCGGACTCGGTGCACAGGTTCCAGGACGAGCTCCACGAGGCCCTGCAGGAGTACGAGGCGTCCCGCAGAGAGCAGCACCGAGCGGGCCGGCTCCTGATGACGCTGCCCCTGCTGAGACAGACGGCAGACCGGGCCGTTCAGGTCCTCCTGAGGCTGCACCGCCAACGCTGCGTCCCGCTTCACAAGCTGCTGCTGGAGATGCTCGACGCCAAGGCCTGAACCGGGTCTGACTGAGACTAGGACCATTATGAGTCCAGGACTAGGACCATCATAATCAAGACTGTAACCATCTGAAGGGACTTCACTCAGGGACCAGGATCTTTATCCTGCCAGGTGGGACTCATCAGATGGATTCAGAGGCTGCTGACTCATCAGCTGTTTATTATTATTTACACATTTTATTTTGAAAATCTTGATGGTGTATTTTAAACATGACCTTTGACCCCACAGAAGATTAGCATGTAGCAGACTTCCATTTACAGTGTTTGTGAGAGTAACATCGAGGTAAACTAACTTTTAAACTCCGCCTACATCCTTCTTAGAAAGCTGCTGAGCTATGATTGGACAATCACTGTTTGGGGGGCGTGGCTTAAGAAGCAGTTTGTCGTTTTAATGGCGTCAGCAGGAGGAACAGCGAGCCGCTGGATGAGCGTGGAGTCGTGGACTCTTGTACAGTTTTTCATAAAGATAATGAAGTATTTTTATAAACAAAGATGTTTATTTGGAAGTTTTCTGCCCGTTAGTTTGGCTCTCTTTATTATTTTAGTCAAATATTTTATTTTTCTACACAAAGATTGAAACGTGTTCATGAAGTGATGACCTCACTTCAGCGGCGTGAGCTGTTTGTTTACAGGACGTGGTTTAATAAAGTTTCATGTTAAAAAGAGACAGACTCAACATGATGCATTCACAGGTCGTAGGAAACATGACAATCCAGAGGCCAGAGTAATAAACATCATACAGTTATTAGATTAATCCTGTTTTTTATTTGTATTTATGTTGTAATATTTTAATAAATGTTTTATATCTTCAGTGCAGCTATGAATGACTTTCTCTTTATTGTTTTTATTTATTAATATTTCAAACATTATCATCTTTTCAATAAATGTTTCTTTAAATCATTTTGATGTTTTCTGGTTAATTTATGTTTATTGTTTTGATATAATTGTGAACTCTTTGGATTCAAATTGAAAGTGTTTTCATGAAATAAAACAAACTTATTATTTGATTTAAGCTCCTCCAGTGCGAGGATGTTCTTAAAGTGATTTATTTTAATTTTAAAGTGTGGTTTGTTTAAAAAAAAACAGAATATTTGAACTAAAACACAAAAATGTAACTTTTTTTTAAAGAAAGCAAAAGATAAAACAATAAGTCAAAGATTATCATGAGTTGCTTCCCTTGATAATGAAAGTGATCAGCTTGTGAGGAACAGATTTATAAAACAGACAGACAGAGACACTGAAGGTTTAATGCTGAGATCTGCTGCATGTGTAAAGAAATAATAATAATAATATTAATAAACAGAAGAAACACAGACGTCACTCTCAGTTAAAATAAAACATTTAAATAAATCAACATTAAAAAAGACAAACATTAAATCAAAGAGGAAGACGGCGTCACAGGAAGTCGATCTTTCTAACACTTTATTTTACCCGAACATGTTTCTCTGAAGAGAACGCTGAAATGTTAAATTAACTCAGAGTTCATCAGGATTCATCAGGATCAATTTTCATTTATTGTGACTTAATCGTGTTGATTCAAGGAAATGTTAAAAATTAAAACAGTGTGGAAAATGTCCCAGAGTTATTTAATATTAAACAACAATTTAATCCCTTCTATCCAGATCTACAACTCCTGATTAAATTACATCAACTCACAACTTTTTATTATTGATATAAACTTTAAAACTGTCTCAAAATGCTAAATAATGGAGTTTTAAACATGCAGGTACAAATGAGATAAACAACATTAAAAAATAATTTATTTACTTATTTATTGCATTTATATCTGGGTGTTATAAATCTTTTTTATATACATAAAATGATGTAAAATATGTACCTGAATAATCTGTATTCAACTCCTTAAATTCAATAATTTAATGCACATTCTTTATTTCACTGCTTTTTTTTACTCTTTAAATATTTATTTTTTTATGTTTCAATTAATAAAAAAAATGCTTAATTTTTTTAATTGATTGAAACGTACACATTGTGTAAAAATTAAAATAAACAGAGCTTTAAAGGTTTATATATACATATATATATAAACCTTTAAAGACTCTTGGATTATAACCCTGATATATTGTTTATGACAGTTTAATGTTAAAACTGATAAAATGGAGCTAAATTTAAAAACTTTATTATTTACTACAAAGTTAATTTAGTTTAATATAACTGTAGTGAAGTGTTAAAGTTCAATTTTACTTCTAAAGTTATATTTTTAATAGATATAATTTAGTTTTTTTTAAAGCTCCTGTAAGGAGCTCATGTTTTTGTCGTTGTTGGCGCCCCCTGTGGGTGAAGCATTTAATATTTTGTTCCCTTCATCATCAGAGGAACATGGACGGGTAAAATGAAGCTTTAAAAACAGATCTGTTTAGAGAGGAGGAGCAGAGCTGGAACCTGATTGGCTGTGAGGGTGAGGCGTTCAGGCTCTGCGTGTAAAAAAAACCAAACACACTGAGGGCAACGTTATTATTCTTTTATCAGAGTCTGAACGAAACAAACGTTTTAAAAATAAAGCTTCTATACAAACTTATTTTAATACAGACAGTCCATAGAAACGTTAGAAAGATACAAAAGGAACAAACTTTCTTCTGTCGTTATAAAAGTTTACAAAACGTAAAGTTAACGGCGGTTAAAGCTGCAGTAACGATGACTTCCTGCCACCAGGGGGCAGCAGAACAAACACAAACATGATCCAGGTCCAGAGAGAAACCGCTCCTCACTTATCTGATAGAGTCTAGTCTCAGTCCAGGCAGCCAATCAGAAGCTGGTCTCGTTCATGTGAGGTTTGGGGCTGGTGGGCGGGGCTGAAGCCGGACTGTCGGGACTCGCCGGGCTCTCGGGGGACGCCGTGACATCAGCAGGAGGCGACGTGGGCGACGTTAGAGGGGATGACGCTGCACTGCGGCGAGGTGAGACGGGCGCCTGAGGGCGGGTTGGGCTCATGGCAGGGGGCGGGGGTGGAGGTGGGGCGGGGCTTGTTGGGGAAGTGGGCGTGGTCCTGCGGTGTGAGGAAGAGGAGGATGACGATGATGATGGTAAAGTTCCTGCAGAGTGGCGAGGGCCGGGTGTGACGGAGAAGGTGGTCGGCGTCCTGAGGCCGAATCTGGCCTCTAACTCGCTGCACACGGCTAAGCTCCGCCTCACGCCCTCTGACCCCGCTGGGACCCCAAAACCAGAACCCGCCGCCTCTGAACCCTTCGCCAGCTCCTGACAGCGCTCCACAAAGCTCCCCCTGCGGACGGACCCCCAGTCCCTGTCCCTGTCAGGGTGTCTGTGGGGGCGGGGGCTGGAGGACGGGTTCTGGGTGTAGGCCGGGCCGGGGACGAGGAGGTTCTGAGGCCCGCCGCTCAGTCCAGGTCCGGGTGAGAAGGTGGCGTCCCTGCCAGGTTTGGTTAGAGGCACAGGGGGCGTGGCTTGTCTGGGGAGGCTGCCATACAGGGAAGCAGAAGAACCTGAAGCTCCGCCTCCTCGTCCTCCTGAGGAGTGGAGACGCTCCGACCGGAAGGTGTCGCTGAACTGAGAGTGGAGGCTGGAGGGGCGGAGTCACAACGTCAACAACAACAACAACAACAACAACAACTGAAGGTGTGTGTGTTTTTGTGTGCGTGTGTGTGTGTGTGTGTGTGTGTACCTGCAGGTGGAGGCTCTCGGCGTGCTGTCGGGCGTCCTGGTCAGAGCGAGGTCACACTGGTCTAACAGCTCCAGCAGCTCCTCCTCTGTGGGCCCGCCCAGTGCTGCAGGACAACCAATCAGAGCTCACGTCACTCACCGACCAATCACAGGGCATGTTTCTCTCAGAGTGTGTGTGTGTGTGTATCTGTGTATGTCCCGCTGGGGTGGTGTCTCACCTCTGATGTCGACCTTCCCGGCGATCTCCATGGCGGTGGTCAGGTCCCACATCTGGATGCTGCCGTTACCGTGACCACTGAACAGGTAACGCCGCGGCCGGGAGCCGATCCGACTCGAGCCCTCGCACTCGTGGACCATGAAGGCCGTGATGGAGGTGCCGTCCACCGAGCGCACCTCACACACCCTGATGTACACACACACACACACACACACACACACACACACACACACACACATGAACAAAGGCAGGTAGAAGTTCAAGAATAAGGGTAGAAGAAAAAAAGTACCTCCTCCTGTTTTCATCAGAGAGGATCGGTGTGACCTCTCACCTCTTTCCGTTGGACGACAGTCGGACGTAGAGTTTGTCCGTGTCCGGCACGACTCTCTGGATGAACACCTGCTGGTCGTCTCTCTCTCCATACGGACCTGAAACCAGGAACACATGAAGAGTGTCAGAGGGAGCCCTCTACTGGAGAACAGCAGCATTACAAGGAGAACAAATCTCTTCAGTCGGTCAGCTCTGGATCATCTTTGAGGACTCTGTTGGTCTACGTGGATTCTGCAGCGTTGAAGATGAGACTCTTTAATCGCAGGGGTCAGCTGCTGTGACCTTTGCCCTCACGCTCGTGTCTGTGTGTGTCTGTGTGTGTCTGTGTGTCTCTGTGTGTCTCTGTGTGTGTGTGTGTGTGTCTCTGTGTGTCTGTGTGTGTCTGTGTGTGTCTGTGTGTGTCTCTTTGTGTCTCTGTGTGTGTCTCTGTGTGTGTCTCTGTGTGTCTCTGTGTGTGTCTGTGTGTGTGTCTGTGTGTGTCTGTGTCTGTCTGTGTGTGTCTGTGTGTCTGTGTGTGTCTGTGTGTGTGTGTCTCTGTGTGTGTCTCTGTGTGTGTCTCTGTGTGTGTCTCTGTGTGTCTCTGTGTGTGTCTGTGTCTGTCTGTGTGTGTCTGTGTGTCTGTGTGTGTCTGTGTGTGTCTCTGTGTGTGTCTCTGTGTGTCTGTGTATGTCTCTGTCTCTGTGTGTCTGTGTGTGTCTCTGTGTGTGTCTCTGTGTGTGTCTCTGTCTGTGTGTGTCTGTGTGTGTGTCTGTGTGTGTCTCTGTGTGTGTCTGTGTGTGCGTTACCGATCTCAGTCCCGGCGCTGCAGCCTCCGTGTCCGTCGATGTCGTCCAGGCTGAGGATCTTGAAGGAGGTGAGCGGCGTGGAGCCCGGCTGGGTGGAGATCATCCCTCTGAACCGCGTCACCGTCCACGTCCTCACGTGGTTGTTGTCGGCGCAGACTGACGGAGACAAACACAGAGAGCTTCAGGGGACTAGGATCACAGGGACTAACTCAGACCTTAGTCTTCATATAACACTACTGTGAGGGTCTGTAGGTGTGTGTGGATTCTGGCGCCCCCCTGAGGACATATATGTAGCATGCAGTCTCATTTAGAGCTCAGGTTCAGGTTGATTTAAGAGATCTAGATAAATCTGATCCTGGATCGTCTTAGATCTGAATCAAACCCCTCCAGGTCTTCGGACTCTACCTGAGATCAGGTGCTTCTCAGACAGCATGATCTTGGTGACGGGGCTGCGGTGGACGGAGAAGGTCTGGAAGAGCTGCGGACCCGAGCCCACCGTCTCCGGATGCTGGACTATGACTCGAACCGTTCCCGAGCTCGTCCCGTAGGCGATCTCGATCCAGTTCCCGCTGTCACCTGATCGCAGGACGGACACAGACCGGATTAAAGACTGAAACCTGCAGGACTGTACTCTAAGGTCTATGATTAACAAAGACCCAGGATCAAGACAGCTGATGCATCATGGCTCCTTACTGGTTTTGGGTGTGAGGTAGACACTGAGCGCCGTGATGGCGTCCTCGGTCGGGTCTCTGTACAGCTCCGTCACCAGGAGGTCGTTATCCTTCATCCTCAGAGGAAACTTCTGCACATCTGAAGACACAACAATAACAATCAGTCACATTCAGTGTGTGTGTGTGTGTGTGTGTGTGTGTGTGTGTGTGTGTGTGTCTCACCTATATAGTAGATGGATCCGTTGTTGCAGCCGAGGATGAGGAAGGAGCCGGCGGTGTCGTAGCTGCTGATGGGAACAACGTCCTGATTCTGCAGGGACACAAAAGACACCATTACACCCCTCTCTCTGATTGGCTCACTGATGGAGTTAAAGACCTTTGAGTCGTGTCGCTCACCTGCCAGTGTTTAGTGACGGCGTTCCACACCCCGACCTTCCCCGTGTGGCTGGTGGCGATCAGCTGGTTGCCGACGAAGAAGAGAGCCTCCACGGGGACGTTCAGACTGAAAACACCTGAAGAAGAAAAACACGGTTACATCCTGTGCTGCCGTTCGTTCAGGACGCACGTCTGAAATCACACGCACCGATTTCGTTCCCGTTGCCGTCCGGGCAGATCGCCCACAGGATGATCTCCGTCCCCGAGGCGACTGCCACCATCTTGTCGTTGTCTCCCAGCGAGCCGGCCATCACTTTGGCGTTCAGCGCGACTCTGTCGATCACCCAATCAAGACGAGGAGAGGTGAAGACCTGCTGCCACCCGGTCGACTCCTTCACCCTGAGAGAGAGAGAGAGAGAGAGAGGGAGAGGGAGACAGAGAGAGAGAGGGAGGGAGAGAGAGGGAGAGAGAGAGAGAGAGAGAGAGAGAGAGAGAGAGAGAGAGAGAGAGAGAGAGCGAGAGAGACAGAGGGAGAGAGAGAGAGTGTGAGAGAGAGAGAGAGAGAGAGAGAGAGAAAAGATAGGAGAGAGAGGGGAGAGAGAGTGAGGAGAGAGAGGAGAGAGAGAGGGAGAGAGAGAGAGAGAAGAGAGGGAGAGGAGAAGAGAGGAGAGGGAGATCGAGAGAGAGA
>NC_048285.1:34374407-34384978 GCF_009762535.1 Notolabrus celidotus | reverse complement strand
TAGCTAAGTGCATAGTGCTTCCTAAAGAGCTGGGTCTTTAGCTGTCTTTGGACAGTAGAGAGGGACTCTGCAGATCGAATGGAGTTGGACAATTCATTCCATCATTTAGGGACAACAGAAGAGAAGAGTCCAGCTAGGGAGCTTTTCAGAGGCTGAGCGTAGCGGGCGAGAAGGGCAGTAGACCTGGATGAGGGGTTCCAGGTAAACTGGAGCGGTTTTGGTTCCTGCTTTGTAAGTCATGATTAGAGTTTTGTATCTGATGCGAGCTGCAACTGGAAGCCAGTGTAGCTGCATGAGCAGGGGAGTGACATGAGCTGTCTTAGGCTGGTTGAAGACCAGACGTGCTGCTGCTGGGTTCTGGATCATCTGCAGAGGTTTAACTGTGCATGCAGGGAGGCCTGCCATGTAGAGAGTTGCAGTAGTCAATGCGTGACATTACAAGAGCTTAGACCATCTTCCCACTGATCGGGTTGGCTTACTGCAGAAAGGGTGCCCACATTTATCTTCAGAGATTCACCATAGTCTTGTTGTTTTTCTTCCTTTGAGATGTAATTCATATGATAGTATCTGATATATGTTATCATGACCCATGTGTGTTATTATTGTTTTTATATGTATATATATATATGTTCTAATGCCTGTGCTGTCTGGTTCTGTGTTTATGTGTAAGAATGAATAAAATATATATACAAACAAAATTATAACAATTAAAATAAATACATTCAAATATTTAAATCAAAGTCAAAATTAAGTTAAAATAAATAAATACCAAAAAAAACAAACCCCATAGAACTCATAAAATGCAAAAGAAAATGTGCATCTCTCACTTCCAGGCCACTAAGACCAGTCCAACACTCTTCATATCTGTGAGCCATCAGACCCAGACCACATCAAGACCGGGCCCAGGTTTGAGACACCAGGATCTCCCTGATAAACAAGGATTCATGTGCGTTCAAAAGCAGAGGGGACTTAAGGTAAGGAAGGACAGAAACAAGGAAAGGAAGCTCTGAGGTGGAAGTGAAACTGGACTCTGATGACTGGGCATCAAACCTGCGAGACCAGACTGTCGTTTCTCCTTCAGAGTTATCACGATGATGGTGAGCCGCTCCAGTAAACTCAGCTCATATGGTCAGATGAGTCACTCTCCTCGCCGCGTGGTCTGAACTGTCGATGCGGACGAAGTTCAGCTGCAGAGGAACAGACGTAAACCTAGTCCAGGACGGTCGGGGATACAAGTCCTTTAAGATCCTCCAGTGGGACCACATGCCGGTCTCTGTCAGTCACTGAGATGTTAGAATCAGGAGAAACTGTGTGTTGTGTGTTAACAGAGCATTTCTTCACAGGTAGGCTTTAAATGTATTTCTCATCAGCGCCCTCTGGTGGTCAGAACCTGTATTACACCCCTGTTTCCTCACTGTGACCACCAGAGGGAAGCGTACACACACCTCTACCCTCTAAACTCGTCACAGCAGGGACACAAATGTTCCAACATGTACATATATAACTCACTGTTTTAATGCTGACACACCTTTGTATATTTTAATATCTTAACTTGTTTTTGTTGTATTTTTTTAATCAATCATTTGACGGTTTTTCTGAAACTTTTGCAAAATAAATAAAATTGAAGCTCCTCAGTTTGTGAAGTTTTTGGCGCCCCCCTGTGGACAAAGGAGAGCCAGTCTTTATGTCTTTGCTGATCTGGTCCTGTACATGTGGAAGTTGTGTTTTTAAAAACTTCACTGTCAGTTCATTTTAATGTGATCTGTTGTATGAAAGGATGTAAACAATACAATAAATAAAGATTTTATTTAGACTCTGTATAAAATTTAAATAAAGAGCCTTAGGATTTGGTGCTTTTGAAAAAAAAATTCCTGAGCTTCCTTTCACGCCAATAGAGCAAAGAGTTGAATTCAAAGAACTGTTGTACTGCCCTCTGGAGGTCACTTTGTGTAACTACAGGGGAAGAAGTGTACAGGTAGACACAACACACCCCTGATACTTTAATATAAACAAATATATAATACCACCAGAGGGCGCTGTAATGTCATTACTCTGAAGACAAGTATCCGTCTAAAGCTTTGGAGATGATTTGAGGGTCGAATACTTCCTCTGCACACTTCCAAAATAAAAAGACTGAGTGTTTAAAAGTTCTCTGCACACTCACAGTAATAATAATAATAATAATATTTAAAAATATATAATAACAATAATAATGATAATAATAATAATAGTTATACTATAACAATAGTAATAAGAGTGATAGTAATAACAATGTGAATAATAATACAAATAGAAATAAATAAAATTATTATCAAATATTATTATTATTTTATTAATAATAATAGATAATAATAATAATAATACTTATAGTTATAATAATTATGAAGATAATTATAATACTATTGATAATAATAAAAGAGTGATAAAATAAAAAAACAATAAAAATAAAAGTAATTTTAATATTAATATTATTTCCTATAATAATCTTAATTTAAAAGTAATATTTATACTAAATATTATGATTACAATAATAAAACAATAATAATAATAAGAGTGATAATAATAAAAATGTAAATAATAATGATTACTTCTTATTAATACATTACTATTATTATTATTATTTTAGTAATATTAATATACAATAATACTTATAGTTATAATAATATATAATACTAATTAAAATAATTATAATACTATTAATGATAATAAAAGTAATTATGATAGGAATAGCAAAAATATTATTCCTCTAATAATAATAATAATGATAATAATAATTTACTTTAAGTATTAATTTAATAATTAATACTCAGGCTGTTCTTATGGACTTGGCTGCAGTTACCTCATTGGTCCAGTAGATGGCAGTAAATGAACCCGGCTGATAGACTCGCTCCTCCTGCTGTAATAATTAGAATAACTGAATAATTAATCTGACCGCCTCGGTCCTGGTTTCAGTTGATGTAACATCACATAAACATCTGTGCCCAGCTGCTGCTCTCTTCCTCCTCACCGCTCTGTTGGGGACGACCCGACCAGAAAAACTTCCTCCAGCAGATGCAAATTTAAAAGTTGTTCCCCAAACGTGACTTTCTCTGACAGCATCAGGTTTCAGCTTTAATACTCGTCTCTTTCTCACCTCTGAGACCGATACGAGGAGGACTGAGGAGTCACTGCAGAGAGGACCAGGAGGGAACATTAAAGACAGGTATGTAGCCTTCACTGACCTCCTCCTCTCCTTGTGAGTGAGTGTGTAACGAGCTGAGTGTGTACTTGTGAACTTATCATAATGGGGACTCTTTACCTGTTCACAAACAGGGACATTATTTTATGTCCTCACTTTGGCATGTTTTGTGTTTATGTGTGTGCATGTGCATGTGTGTGTGTGTGTGTGTTTGTGTGTGTGTGTGTGTGTGTGTGTGTGTGTGTGCGTGTGTGTGACCATGTGTACTTGCATTCATATCTAACTGGGAACTTTGGATTCGTTACAAATCCACCAATCAGAGACAGGAAAGAGGAACATTTTGGGACTGTCACCAGGACAAGGAGGGACATTTTTTTAGGTCCCCTCTTGCACATGATTTAAACTGTGTGTGTGTGTGTGTGTGTGTGTGTGTGTGTGTGTGTGTGTGTGTGTGTGTGTGTGAACTTGCTCACCTAGCTAACTAGGGACTCTGTTTTCAATAAAGATCCACCGACACGAACAATCTGGTGAGGAACGACATATTTGAGATTGTCCCTTGGACCAAGTTTATTTGTATTTGTTTGTGTGTGTGTGTGTCCCTGTGTGTGTGTGTGTGTGTGTGTGTGTGTGTGTGTGTGTGTGTGTGTGTGTGTGTGTGTGTGTGTTTTGTTACAAATGCACCAACGGATGAGTGTGTGTATATCGGTAAGTGTACGGTTGATCAGTTCACAGTGTTTTTTTTCTGTAAATAATCCACCAAATTTGTCTTTGTTGTTGTTGTTGTTGTTGCATTGTCTTTATTTGAAGTTTTGTAAAAACAAATTTCAAATCCTAAAAAAAAAGGAACAAATCCACCAACGGGGGACAAGCTGACAGAAGAGGGACACTTTTTGAGACAGCCTTTAGGTCATGCTTTAACCCTCCTGTTATGTTCGTCCCTAAGGGACAGCAATGATGTTCCTCAGTCAACTTGACCCAGAGGATATTTAATGATGCCATTTTTTTTGTTTGTAGTGATGTGGATAAATCAACATGGGACACCTCTTCTGTCACATGCAGCCCAGATTTTTATGCTGCATTAAGCTGGTTTGGAAGGAATACCACCAGCCTTTCATCCACTGTGACATTAGAAATGCAAAATAATACTTCACGTGTGTGTGTGTGTGTGTGTGTGTGTGTGTGTGTGTGTGTGTGTGTGTGTGTGTGTGACGTCCACATAACTTCATAACCTCAAAGCAGTTTATTGTTGGCTCGTCTCTCTCTCTCTCTCTCTCTCTCTCTCTCTGCACCTCTGCAGTCCTTCCTGATATGAAAGTAGAAAAAGGAAGCGGACTCATAACTTTCTCACGGACACACACACACACACACACACACACACACACACACAGACACACACACACACACACACACACACAGACACACACAGACACACACACAGACGCACAGACACAGAGACGGACACAGCTGTGACAGGTGAACACTTCAGGTAACACCTTTCTTTGTTCTTCTACCACATCAGTTTCTGATTGATGACTCGACTTCACTGGATCAACTTTGAACTCATCTCAGTTTCTAGTTTTTGTTGTTTTTTTTTTATAAATTTGTAAATCATTTTTTTTTACTGGTTTCTACTTTTAGATATTTTTTTAAAGTGATATTTTTGGTCTTTTTGCCTTTATTAGACAGGACAGCTGAAGAGAGACAGGAAATGTGGGGAGTAGAGAGCGGGGGAAGACGGGCAGGAAATGATCGAACCGGCGACCCCTGCAACGAGGACTGTAGCCTCAGTATGTGGGGCGCTTAGACCGCTAGACCACCAGCGCCCCAGATATTCTTTGTTATTACCGTTATCATCCTCACACTGAGCTTCCTCTATTTGGTTTTACATTTAAAAGAAACACTCAGTACGTCTGTATTGATGGTCACAGACAGGTATTTGTGTTCATGAAGCCTCATATATATTAATAAAGGAAGATCATTTGATGAAATAAACTTACTGTTTAATAATAATAATGCACTAATGCTGCTCATCTAAATGAATATGTCCTCTCTGATAGGCGTGTCTAACCAGGTCACAGTGACCACAGACACAAAGCTGGTTTCAAGCAGCTGAGGCAGAAAGGAACATCGTGCGAGTACGTCCGTGAGAGGATTCAGAGTGTTCGGGCAGAAATGTGTTTAAAGTGTTGTTATTGAATCTCTGTGTGAGACACAGTGCTGTGGAGATTTTGCATGTTATTCTGACATTGAACACTAGGTGAAGCGCATAAATCCAAGGCCTCAGGTGATCACATTTGCACTGAACTCTGGTTCTGTGCCTTGAGACGAGTCTTATTCAGACAACTGTTGAGGCAAGCACTCCGTGTCCGATCCATCACGGCCCCGGATCTGATCGGTTTCTAATCTAGTCAATGTGTTAACTTCCACTGGATCCGCTCCATTGGGTTCCGGTGCTCATTTCCTTTTCTTTCCTTTCCTTTGCAATCATTCTTTTCCTCAGCTTACTTTTCCTTGGCTTTCCTTTCCTATGTGATCATTTCCTTTCCTTTCCTTAGTGATCATTTCCTCTCCTTTCCTTAGCGCTCCTTTCCTTTCCTCAGCTTTCTTTTCCTTGGCTTTCCTTTCCTTAGCGCTCATTTCCTCTCCTTTCCTTAGTGATCATTTCCTCTCCTTTCCTTAGCGCTCCTTTCCTTTCCTCAGCTTTCTTTTCCTTGGCTTTCCTTTCCTTAGCGCTCATTTCCTCTCCTTTCCTTAGTGATCATTTCCTCTCCTTTCCTTAGCGCTCCATTCCTTTCCTCAGCTTTCTTTTCCTTGGCTTCCTTCCCTTAGCACTCATTTCCTTTCTTTCCCTTAGCGCTCCTTTCCTTTCCTCAGCTTTCTTTTCCTTGGCTTCCTTCCCTTAGCACTCATTTCCTTTCTTTCCCTTAGCGCTCATTTCCTCTCCTCAGCTTTCCATTCCTTAGCTTCTTTTTCCTCTCCTTCCCTTGGCTCATCTTTCCTTCCCTTACGGCTAAATTCCACCAGATCTGATCGGTTTCTAATCTAGTCAATGTGTTAACTTCCACTGGATCCGCTCCATTGCTCATTTCCTTTCCTTTCCTTTCCTTCCCTTTGCAATCATTCTTTTCCTCCGCTTACTTTTCCTTGGCTTTCCTTTCCTATGCGCTCATTTACTCTCCTTTCCTTAGTGATCATTTCCTTTCCTTTCCTTTCCTTAGCGCTCCTTTCCTTTCCTCAGCTTTCTTTTCCTTGGCTTTCCTTTCCTTAGTGCTCATTTCCTCTCCTTTCCTTAGCGATCATTTCCTTTCCTCAGCTTTCTTTTCCTTGGCTTTCCTTTCCTTAGCGCTCATTTCCTTTCCTTCCCTTAGTGCTCATTTCCTCTCCTCAGCTTTCCATTCCTTAGCTTCTTTTTCCTCTCCTTCCCTTGGCTCATCTTTCCTTCCCTTACGGCTAAATTCCACCAGATCTGATCGGTTTCTATTCTAGTCAATGTGTTAACTTCCACTGGATCCTCTCCGTTGGGTTCAAGTGCTCATTTCCTTTCCTTTCCTTCCCTTTGCAATCATTCCTTTCCTCAGCTTACTTTTCCTTGGCTTTCCTATGCACTCATTTCCTCTCCTTTCCTTAGTGATCATTTCCTTTCCTTTCCTTAGCGCTCATTTCCTTTCCTCAGCTTTCTTTTCCTCCGCTTTCCATTCCTTAGCTTCTTTTTCCCCTCCTTCCCTTGGCTCATCTTTCCTTCCCTTACCGCCAAATTCCACCGGATCTGATAAGTTTCTATTCTAGTCAGTGTGTTAACTTCCTCTGGCTCCGCTCCGTTGTGTTCCGGCTGCGTCTCTGATCCGGCAGGTCGGAGTCCTCCGGATCAGATCCACAGGACTTCTATTTGTGCCGGATGCTGGAGCACGACGCATCAATCTCAACAGAGCAGATGGAGCGGGACAGGAAGTCAGGCGGTTAATTTTCAGAATAAAACACTCTGTGTTATCACCAGATCGTATTTCACTTAACTACAACAACAAACCAAAGTCATGATGAGCGGAGCCAGGCCTGGAGTCAACAGGTCAGAGGTTTTCAGAGGACCAGAAAGACCACATGGATGAGGAGAGGAGGAGGAGAATCTCGGTCACATGACTCCAGCTGGAAGTCTGATGTTAGAGTGACTGCAGAGGCGTTCCTGTGGGGGTCTGTCGCCTCTCTTCTGAACCCTGTTTTGATGCTTCAGGTCTCTTAGATCCTCCAGAATCATCGTGGACATGGAGGGACTCAGAGCGACCCCACCCTTCAATCAGTCTTCACCGTTCAACGACACAAACATCAACACTTCATGGGATCAAGTCCATCCCTCGGCCAGCCTTTTCATCATTGTGGTCTACAGTCTGGTGTTCCTGGTGAGTCTCAGATTTCCTCCTTCTCTGTCTGAAAGAAGCACGACGCTCCTCAGTGAACAAATCAAATCTGGTCCTCTCTACAGGTGGGTTCACTCCTCAACGGATTCACCCTGAAGGTCTACTTCTGCAGCTCTCAGCGGCAGCCGTCCAGCAGCGTGACCATCTACCTGAAGAACCTGGCGGCTGCAGACTTCCTGATGAGCCTCTGCCTCCCCGTGCGGATCAGCCACTTCGCCAGCAGCTCCGTCACCGTGTTCAGGGTCTACTGCAACTTTGGCGCCACCGCCTTCTACCTGAACATGTACGCCAGCATCCTGTTCATGGGTTACATCGCAGGGAACAGGTAAGACCGGGCAGGGATGAACAGCACAATTCATCCGTTCATTCAGGCTGGTTGTAATCTCGTGAGGTGACCACGTTATTTGAATGCGGACACGGATCGGTCCATGTTGTGCACCAGAGCATGCAAATACATCCTGTTGCTCTTCTTTTTTGCCCCTTTTTTTGCCCCTTATGTAAAATAGATCATTGTTGGAGTCCCAGCTGTTAAACTGTCTCAGTATCATGATAATGTAACGATACGACTGATGATGCTGGGTTCGTGTTTTTTAAAGGGAGAAAGTTATTCAGGTTACGTTCAAGCTCTAATGAAAAGACTATTCTGTTGTGATGCTTTTATTTTGAAAGGACAAAGAGGTACCACCACTGGACAGTAAAGTTTCATGAGTGAATAAGTGAAAAAACGTGGATGCTTAGCCGCCCTGAAGAGGTGTAATCTCTTACTTCACATCAGTGCCCGCCAACTGTCATTATTCCCCCACGACCAAGACCGGCCTGAGACCACACTGAGGTTTTTAGCACAGGGTCTACGTTTCCATGAGACTTTTAATTCCTCTTTAATTCAGAATAAAAATTAAATCCTCTTTAAAAAGATTTAAAATGACCTTGTAAATAATTCAGAATGAAAATGATCATTCTGAATGAAACTTCAATCTGAAGTAAGTGTCTGCTTTATTCTGGTTTTAAATCTGAATTGAATAATTCCTCCATCATGTATACGTTCATTCAGCTTTAAATTAGTTGGCTTTGATTCTCCAAAGTCTGGTCTTCTTCCTCCTCCCCTCCGGTCCTCTCTCTCTCTTCTCCTCCTCAGCTGATGAAAGTGAAGCAGTATGTTTGTGTCCAGCTGCTTATTCTAAACTAGAATCTAAATCAAAGTGAAAGTTGTTCTTATTGTGTGGTCTTCCATGCTGGAACCCAAAATAAAAGAAGCAGGAACTGGAGTCTGTTTTCTTCAGGTAGATGTAAATAAGTCCCGCCCGCCCCTGTCCAATCAGAACCCTTCCCAACCCCCAGACCTTAAGAGGAATAAAGACCATTCAACAGGTTTTCATGTGAACACGAAGGAGAACACTTTAATCCAGAATTTAAAAACACCATGTAACTGTGGCCAGTGAACAGACAGAGGGGCAATGAGACGGACTACTTTCTGTGGAGTGATCTGATATGAGGTGTGATCAGGTCGTCCCTGGTGTCTCTTTTGTTGTTTAGAATTAATCACTGTTCTATTTGGCTTTGATACATCGGAACATTCTAGTATCCTTTGATGTGTTCTGTTCTGTTCCATTCTCCTTTGATGTGTTCTGTTCCATTATCCTTTGAAGTGTTCTGTTCCATTCTCCTTTGATGTGTTCTGTTCTGTTCCATTCTCCTTTGTTCTGTTCTGTTCCATTCTCCTTTGATGTGTTCTGTTCTGTTCCATTCTCCTTTGATGTGTTCCGTTCTGTTCCATTCTCCTTTGATGTGTTCTGTTCTGTTCTATTCTCCTTTGATGTGTTCTGTTCTGTTCCATTCTCCTTTGATGTGTTCCGTTCTGTTCTATTCTCCTTTGATGTGTTCTGTTCTGTTCCATTCTCCTTTGATGTGTTCTGTTCTGTTCCATTCTCCTTTGATGTGTTCTGTTCTGTTCCATTATCCTTTGATGTGTTCTGTTCTGTTCCATTCTCCTTTGATGTGTTCTGTTCTGTTCTCCTTTGATGTGTTCTGTTCTGTTCCATTCTCCTTTGATGTGTTCCATTCCATTCTATCCTCTTTCCTGTGGAAAGTGATCTGATTGGACCTGTAGGATCAGGTCTTCCCTGTCCCTGATTCTGTTGCTGAGAATGAACTATGTGTATGACTTTAACCCCGCGGGGTAATACCCGGTCACTGACCTTGGGTTCGTTGATTTCGTTACTCAGCACTCTGAAATACTTCGGCACACTTCCACCAGTTCTTCATAGTTTTTCCCACGGAGCAGAAGTTGTTCACTTTGCATTTCTTCCTTGATCATGTGGTTTTTAACTTCCTCAGGTTATCAGTGAGAACTGAATCAGGCTCCAATGATAACAGTGTGATCGGGGAACTTGTTGTAGTGTTTCCTCTGATGGACAGAACGATGTAAAGAACTTGTTGTAGTGTTTCCTCTGATGGATAGAACGATGTAAAGAACTTGTTGTAGTGTTTCCTGATGGACAGAACGATGTAAAGAACTTGTTGTAGTGTTTCCTCTGATGGACAGAACGATGTAAAGAACTTGTTGTAGTGTTTCCTCTGATGGACAGAACGATGTAAAGAACTTGTTGTAGTGTTTCCTCTGATGGACAGAACGATGTAAAGAACTTGTTGTAGTGTTTCCTCTGATGGACAGAACGATGTAAAGAACTTGTTGTAGTGTTTCCTCTGATGGATAGAACGATGTAAAGAACTTGTTGTAGTGTTTCCTCTGATGGACAGAACGATGTAAAGAACTTGTTGTAGTGTTTCCTCTGATGGACAGAACGATGTAAAGAACTTGTTGTAGTGTTTCCTCTGATGGACAGAACGATGTAAAGAACTTGTTGTAGTGTTTCCTGATGGACAGAACGATGTAAAGAACTTGTTGTAGTGTTTCCTGATGGACAGAACGATGTAAAGAACTTGTTGTAGTGTTTCCTCTGATGGACAGAACGATGTAAAGAACT
>NC_048285.1:34364407-34369407 GCF_009762535.1 Notolabrus celidotus | reverse complement strand
GTAGTCTCCGTGACGTCGCCCGTCTGTTCCTGAGCGCTGTTTGGAAGCAAATCGGCGGCGGCAGCCATATTGGAAATGCTTAGTGTGAGGAAAAGAGGCGGGGCTTCAGCCTCCTAGCCAACAGCTATGTGTTCCCGCCTGTCAGTCAAGTCAGTCATGTCCTTATTTGGGCAAAACTTGTAATCTTAATAACTTCTGAACCGTTGCGTTAGAATAATATTTAAATGAGCTCTGTAGTGCCAAGCCGTAAACATGTTTATTAATGCTGCAAAGATCGTCTTCTTTGAATGGGTGTGTATGTGGTTTCCTGTTTCTGCAGCCAGCCTCTAGTGGACGCTCCATGAACTGCAGTTTTTAACACTTCTGCATGGGCTTCATATTGTGAGACCGGAGGTTGCCGCTTGGATCCAACATTTGGACATCAGAAGAATCTAGACCCTGAAATGTTGGTGTCTCAAGTTCAGGATGATCTCTTCTTTTTCACTTCTAGAGTTTGATATTTGGAGAGCTGTTACTTTTCGTACGATCAACCTGCACACTCTGCTTCAGAGCTTTTGTTTCTGAGTCAGAACAAAGAGAACGTCCTGTAGATAAATAGTTCTTTGTTGTTTTGGTCGGGGTGATTTGTTGGTCTTTGTGAATACTGAGGTTATTTATGTCATGATAGTGGATACAAAGTGTTACATTAGTCAATAATTCAAACAATGATGGAGCCATGTTGTTGACTTACCTTCTGACATTACTATGATGAAATAAAGAGCACATCAAAGAATAACAGAAACAATCTGAGATTTCAAAATGAAAGAAAAGGTAAAATAACAACATTAACTTTTATTTCTTTATTCTCTGTAAGGATTTTCAGTGTCGCCCTCATGCTCTGTTATTTGTTGTAAAATGAAAAATATAACTGTGATGTTTTTATTTTGAAGTATTGATATTAAAGTGTGATGAGTGTCTTCTTCTCTGCATGAGTGTTACTGATAACATGAACAATAGAGGAAGTTTGATTCATGCTCAAACATTAACAGTGATTGTTCTTCAAAGTAACACAGATAAATGTTAAAAGCACGCTGTAGTCTTTGCTCAGAAAATAACTTCCTCTACAGAAACAGGAAGTCACTGAACAGCTCACATGAGGTCAGAAATACAATTTATTCATGTTTAACTCAACAACTCAAGTTATTAATATTCATGATGGTTAAAGCAGACGGTGAGAAAAAACAGCCGGTTGAAAAATAAAATTTTAGAGCGTCATTCTCTGTTATGACCAGCAGGTGGCAGCAGTTAGTGGTGTTCAAGGTTGACTACAACTCTCCAGCTTCCTCTAGTGTGTTTGAATTAAAAATATAAAAAATGTGACTGAGAAATTTGAGTTCAGGGAACTTGAAAATAAAAAAAAAGAAAGAAAACAATTGAGTAAACTGAAATCATATTTTATAATAATTTTATAATAAAAAAAATTCCAATACAACTAAACAAAACAAAACAAATAAAATAAAATACAATAAAATAAAAAACAATGAAATACAAATAAATACAATAAAACAAAACAAATATAATAAAATACAATAAAATAAAAAACTAAATAAATAAAATACAATAAAATAAAACAAAACAAATAAAATAAAATACAATAAAATAAAATAACAATGAAATACAATACAATAAAACAAAACAAAACAAAATAAAACAAAACAAATAAAATAAAAAACTAAATAAATAAAATACAATAAAATAAAACAAAACAAAACAAATAAAATAAAAACAATAAAATAAAACAAAACAAATACAATAAAATAAACAAAATAAATAAAATAAATAAAATAAATAAAATAAATAAAATAAATAAATAAAATAAAACAAAACAAATAAAGTAAAATAAAATACAATAAAAAACAATAAAACAATAAAATAAAATAAAATTAAATACAATTCAATAAAAAACAATACAATAAAACAAAACAAAACAAAACAACCAAAATAAAATAAAATAAAATAAAATAAAATAAAATAATAATAAATACATCATTAAATCAAAGTAGCATGTTGTGGATCTGACAGTCAGCTTTAATGTGACTCTAGTGAACTCTCTCTGCCGTGGCTCCTTCGTGTCGTTTCCTCCTGGTGAGTTTTTTGGCGTCATAGTTTCAGCCCATTTGGCTGACTGACCCGTCTCTCGTCTCCCTGGACCCATTTTGGGGGAAACATCTGGACTGTGAATGTGTGTGTGTGTGTGTGTGTGTGTGTGTGTGTGTGTGCCTGCCCTCAGTGTGTCCTTGATGTTGCAATAAAACACACAGCTCTAAAATTAGACCCTGAAGACTCTGATATTAGCTCACTTCCCAGATATGGAACTGAACACACAAAACACACACACACACACACACACACACAAACACACCACACACACACACACACACACACACACACACACACACACACACACACGCAGTGAGGTTTGTGTAGTGAGTCAGCTGAGTGTTTTGGGCCTGAGACAGAGATACCAGTCTCCCTCCATCACTGGCTGAGCTCAGGGAGGAGACGTGAAGTTCTTTAACCTGAGATTAATGACACCGCTGAGAGTTTGACCTCTTACTGACAGAGTTAACATACATGCTGACATTCCTCTCAGAGTAACGCTGAGTCGTCCCTCTACTGCTGATATCAGCAGGAACCCACAATCTGGCCTACAGTCCACGGACAGGCCAAACATGTAGAGGAGATCATGATGATTCCTTCATGACACAGGCTGTAACGTCTCAAGACAACAAACTCCATTCAGAAACATAGTGAATCTACACTGCTGCTCTGCCCCTGCTGAAGTATTGAAATCACCAAAGCCACACTATTAAAGCATAAGCAAACTTATTGATGCTACTGTAGACCAACAACTCCTGCCTTCAGTGATGTAAAGTGACTCCTCTGTCAACAAGACCTGAAACATCTTAAACAACTCCAGCCAGACTTACCTTATCTTGTAGAATGCTGCAGGAGTTGCTGCTCCACCTCTGCCTTTAGTCTTGTTGGTGTTAGTTCCATGTGTTATGGTGTGTTGAAAATCTAACTTTGGATCTAACAATAATGACAGTTTAAAGGTGACATATCATGCAAAATTGACTTTTTAATGGTTCTTTACCTGAAATATGTGTCCCTGTCTACAAACCCCCCGAGAATGAAAATAATCCATTCTGCCCCTGTTCTGATTTCTCCACCTTTCTGTAAATGTGTGTGAAACCAGCCGTTTCAGACTTCAGTGTTTTTGTTACGTAACAACAATATCCGGTCTGTCACGGAGTCAAAGCTCGGAGCTTGTTCAGCCCATAGACTGTATAAAATACAACTCAACCCCTCCTCCGTTTTTCATTCCCTGCACACATGTGTGCTAACAAGGAGCTTAGGAGGGAGGCATGCTAGTTGTAGGCTGTCTTAATAAACACAAAGGTCGCTTTGACTCCCCACGTCTGCAGATTTGAAGATCTAGTGGATGATTTTTATTCATCATGGATAAGTGCTAGCGCTAATTAGCATAGCCACATAGCTATATGTTCATAGCTGTAGCTGTAGCTGTAGCTGTAGCTGTAGCTGTAGCTGTAGCTGTAGCTGTAGCTGTAGCTGTAGCTGTGTACCAAGACACACGTCGACATACTGACAAATAAAACAACAAGAAACACTAAATCTGTGACCAATCCTTCAGAAAAGGTCCTGCTGCCTTTCTGGCAGAGGTCGGTTTGACTCCCCACGTCTGCAGATTTGAAGATCTAGTGGATGATTTTTATTTATCATGGATAAGTGCTAGCGCTAGTTAGCATAGCTACATGTTCGTAGCTGTGTACCAAGACACACGTCGACATGCTGACAAATAAAACAACAAGAAACACTAAATCTGTGACCAATGGTTCAGAAAGGTCCTGCTACAGGCGCCTCTCCGTCAGGATCAGATTCTGGATCAGATTCAGAGGGTTGAAGTAACGCGGGTCTCTGAGCAGCCGTGTATATTCAGCCAACATGTAAACATTAGATCGTGCTGGAGAGCCGAGGCACATCCACTTCCTGAGGGGGCGTGGTCAGAGAGAAAACAGAGTGTTCTGATGAGGAATGAAGAAGAGGGTTTTTCAGGCAGACCAAAATCCGATTTCAAAGTGTTTTTTTGAGCATAAACTTTAAAGACATGTTTTGGGGACCTCTTAGACCAATATATGTTGATGAAAAAAGCGTGATATGTCCCCTTTAAAACACCGACGTCACACACTAACATAGATAAACAGACTGATTGAGGCTGCTGCAGATCAGCAACTCCTGGTGGTTTTAAATAAAGCGATGTAACAGCTGTTTCTAGTTTCAAAAATCAACCTCAATCTTTAAGAGGTCAACAAAGCTCTGATGACTTTACACCTCTACCCTCAAGAAACCATCAGGCCTCATGCATAAAGGAGGTGGATCAGGAGTTGCTGATCCACCAGCAGTTTTTAATTGTGTTATTTTGGGACTTCCAACTACAATCCGGTTTAATCTTTGTGTGGCACACAATATCACAAAAATACCAAATAATCCAGAGGTAGACCAGCAGCTCCTGAGGTCTAAATTAACTCATTTTCATCAATGGAGTCTGGTTCCTTTGAATGGAGCTGTTACTGGTTACCAAAGTCAGCAGACTCCATCGTCAAATCAGTAACTTCACCTCACAGATAACAGGAGTTGCTGTTCTGCATCCACTCTCAGCTGGTTTATTATTATGAGGGTGTCACTTTGGACTCTTTGGATACAACAGAATATTTTTTTGACACACTGTAACATGAGGAAACCAACCGATGATCAAGGCAGACAGGTAGACCAGCAGCTCCTGAGTTCTGCAGAATAAAATCACTATTTTCAGTGGAGTTTAGTGTCTCTTATGGATCTCCCGGCTGTGTAAGATGCTTGATTCTGATTGGTCGAAACCCCCTGACAACAGTTATTAACTTTCACTAACATGAGCAACACCAGAGGCAAACTGATCACAC
>NC_048285.1:34359582-34363907 GCF_009762535.1 Notolabrus celidotus | reverse complement strand
AGCTTGACTTTTGTTGTCTGACTAATCTGAGCCAAACGTTTAATATTCTAATGGATCAATCCGATAGAAAAGAACATCAACATGTGCAGCACAAGAGCCATAATAAAAACAGGTGGAGCTTTAATCCCAGGGATGTAACCTGCTCTCATTATCAACCAGAAACAAAAGAACCAGCTGGTCCAACCTGTCCCTGCTCTGAAGAAGCTCCGCCCCCTCACCTGGCTCACCTGAGACAAACCAGGAAACAAGCCGTCATTTCTCATCACTGAGACGAGAGAGACACTGAGAGACAGACGCTCAGATTCAACTTCAGACCAAAGACAGACAGCTGCAGGAGGAGAAGACTGGGAACGCTGGGAACACTGGGAACACTACCATCAGACTTTTACAACTTTGAAGAAAAGGGGAGCAAAGTGAAAGAGACTTTCCAGGCTCAGGGAGGGACTTCCTGAAGCTGCGTGCCTGCTGCGTCTTCAGCTTCACTCTCGGACTAAATGGCGTCCAGACTGGAGGAAGATCTGAGCTGTCCGGTCTGCCATGACATCTTTAAAGATCCGGTCATCCTGTCCTGCAGCCACAGCTTCTGTAAAGACTGTCTGCAGAGCTGGTGGAGGGAGAAGGAGGACAAGGAGTGTCCACTTTGTAAGAAGAGACAGTCAAAGAATATACTACCTCCTAACTTTGCTTTAAAGAACCTGTGTGAGAGTTTCCTCCAGGAGAGAGGTCAGAGGTCTTCAGAGGATCTCTGCAGTCTGCACTCTGAGAAACTCAAACTCTTCTGTCTGGACCATCAGCAGCCAGTGTGTCTCGTCTGCAGAGACTCAGAGAAACACAGCGACCACAGATTCAGACCGGTGGATGAAGCTGCTCCACAACACAAGAAGAACCTTCAGGAAACTCTGGAGCCCTTAAAGGAGAAGTTAAAGGTTTGTGAAGGAGCTAAAGTGAAGTTTGATCAAACTGCAGAACACATTCAGGTCCAGGCCCGACACACAGAGAGGCAGATTAAGGAGCAGTTTAAGAAGCTTCACCAGTTTCTAGAAGAGGAAGAGGAGGCCAGGCTGTCTGCACTGAGGGAGGAAGAGGAGCAGAAGAGTCAGAGGATGAAGGAGCAGATGGAGGCTCTGAGCAGAGAGATAGCAGCTCTTTCAGACTCAGTCAGAGCCACAGAGGACCAGCTGAGAGCTGGAGACGTCTCATTCCTGAAAAACTACAAGGCTGCAGTGGAAAGAGTCCAGCAGCGCCCCCTGCTGGAGGATCCACTGCTGCCCCCAGGAGCTCTGATAGACCAGGCCAAACACCTGGGCAACCTGAGCTTCAACATCTGGAACAAGATAAAGGACATGGTCTCCTACAGTCCTGTGATTCTGGACCCAAACACTGCTGGTCTAAACCTCATCCTGTCTGAAGATCTGACCTGTGTGAGACGAGGAGAGGAACAGGAAGTTCCTCGGAATCCAGAGAGGAGGGGACTCTTCTCTGTCCGCGGCTCTGAGAGCTTTAACTCAGGGACTCACAGCTGGGACGTCCAGGTTGGAGACAGTAGATACTGGGGTCTGGGTGTGTTATCAGGGTCTGTCCAGAAGAAGGGATTCATAGAGTCTGCATATTGGAGCATATTGTTCATTGATGGTAAATGCAGAACATTCTCCTCATCACATCCTGACATTGTTCTCTCAGTGAAGAAGAAGCTCCAGAGGATCAGAGTGAATCTGGACTGGGACAGAGGACAGCTGTCGTTCTCTGATCCTGATACTAACACACACATACACACCTTCACACACACTTTCACTCACACACTGATTCCATTCATTTACACTTTGGGTCAACTGAAGATTTTACCAGTGAAGGTCTCTGTGAGTGTGGAACAGCAGAAATAGATGATGATGATGATGATGATGATGATGATGGTGATGATGATGATGATGATGATGATGATGGTGATGATGATGATGATGATGATGATGATGATGATGATGAAGAAGAAGTGGTGATCGTGTATTAAAAGTCTTGGATTGAGACCTGTGGTGTCAGATGGTTCTCTGGAGGTGAGGGTCAGTTTGTCTGACTTGTTGTTAAAAACAGAAGAAATGTTTGTTTTGTTTATTTTCATGTTTGTAAGTTTTAAATCTTCACATTCTGTGGCTCGGCGGTCTGATCGTCTTCACAGCTCTATGATCAAACACTTATTAAATCTTAACAACAGCTGCTGCTCTGTAATCCCGTCACCTGAGATTAGAGGACACGGGGAAATGCTTAACCTGTCTGTTCCTCTCAGCCAATCAGCTCACAGTTCACCTGGCTGCCACAGACACAGCCAGGCCTGTCATTACCGTCTCACAGGGAGGGATGGTGAGCGGGCAGCGGGGGGTTCTAATACAGTGACAGGCTGGAGACGACACACAGGGGGACTACTTAAAATATTCATAAAGTATTACACACTGAAAATAACAGGTACAAAACGTCCTAAAAACAATGTGAATTTTTACATTTAGAATTTACATTTAACATTCATATTGATATTTAACATTTATATTTAAAATTTAAACTTCATATTCATATTCAACATTCATATTTAAAATGTAACATTTATATTTAAAATTCAAATTGAACAGTTAGATATCACATTTAACATTTATATTTAACATTTAAATTCATATTTATATTGAACATTCATATTCATATTTAACATTTATATTAAAAATGTAACATTCATATTCGTATTTAATATTTATATTTAAATTTTAACATTGAACATTCATATTCATATTTAACATTTATATTTAGAATTTAACATTTAACATTCATATTTAACATTTAACATTTAAATTCATATTTATATTGAACATTCATATTCATATTTAACATGTATATTTAAAATTTAACATTTATATTTAAAATTTAAATTCATATTTATATTGAACATTCATATTCATATTTAACATTTATATTAAAAATGTAACATTCATATTCGTATTTAACATTTATATTTAAATTTTAACATTGAACATTCATATTCATATTTAACATTTAAGATTCATATTTAACATTTAACATATAAATTCATATTTATATTGAACATTCCTATTCATATTTAACATGTATATTTAAAATTTAACATTTATATTTAAAATTTAACATTTAACATTTATATTTAAAATTTAACATTTACATTTAAAATTTAACATTTAACATTCATATTCATATTTAACATTTATATTTAAAATGTAACATTCATATTTAAAATTTAACATTTGAAATTAAAAATGAACAGTTAGATATCACGTTTAGCATTTAGATTTAACATTTAAATTCATATTATATTGAACATTTAGCATTTAGATTTAACATTTAACATCTAGATTTTAACATTTAACATTAATAATTATATTCAACATCTAACAATATATATATTTAGCATTTAAGATTTAGATTTCAATAGGAACACTTATATATCACATTTAGATTAACATTTAGTATTTAGATTTACTATTTAAAATTCATAGTTATATTTAACATTTAACATTCCTATTTAAAGTAACATTTAACATTGAGTTTTAACATTCAGATTTTAACATTTAAAAATCATATTTGACATTTAACACTCATGTGTAACAATGTAACATTTAACATTATATGTATATTTAGCATTTTGATTCAACAGTGATTATAACTCTAAATGTGATGAACATGTGACTTAAAATTCACTCTGTGTTTTTATGACATGAGCTGGATGGAATATTCAGATTTAACATTGAAACAGTAATTTTATATTTTTTATAAATATTCACATGAAAATTAATTTTATGAATGAACAGAAACTCTGAAACATGCTGAGGCTGCAGATCGTCCTTCAGATTCCCACAATGACTGAGACCTGAGAGTGTTGAATCACTCATGGTTAAAGATGAGTCAGACTGAGAGGTGTGTGTGTGTGTGTGTGTGTGTGTGTGTGTGTGTGTGTGTGTGTGTGTGTGTGTGTGTGTGTGTGTGTGTGTGTGTGTGTGTGTGTGTGTAACCGGTTTGAGGGTGTGTGGGTGTGTTAATGTGTGTGCTGCCCTCAGGCTACAACAGTAGACAGGAATAAAGACGAGTGAATACTTCAGCCTCTCAGTCACTGAGAGTAAGTCTGAGAGAGACTGGGTGTGACTGACGCAGGCTCATGACTTAAAGAACTACAACTAGTCCTGGAGACACGTTTCCCATCATGCACCTGGGGATATATTACAAGATGATTAAATGACAGGCTCTCCACGACTCCTGCAAAACTGTTGTGTTCATATACGAACATTTAAAGCCTGAACGTGACGTTCAAATGTTGTAAG
>NC_048285.1:34317082-34352082 GCF_009762535.1 Notolabrus celidotus | reverse complement strand
AATTAAATAATCCACAATAAATTAAGATAAATAAATATATAAAAACTGAATAAATAATATACATGTGTCTGTAATCTTAATGAACACAATATATGCAACAATAATAATAATAATAACAATATAAATAAAATAAATAAATAAAAAATTATAAAGAAGTTTCTCAATGAGGAAACACTGGAGGTAAAATAAGATGTTAAAACTCAACACAGGAAATTAAACTCACCAAAATAAAATACATTAATAAGATAATAAAACACTAAAATATTAAACCATTAAAATAAAATAAGATGCTATACTTATTAAATAAATACATTAAAAAAAAGAATTAAAGTGACTAAAATTTGAACTAGATAATAAATAAATAAATAAATAAATAAATAAATAAATAAAAATAAATAAATAAATAGAAATAAATAAATAAAAATAAATAATTAATAAATAAATAGAAATAAATAAATAAATAGAAATAAATAAATAAATAGATAGAAATAAATAAATAAATAAATAAATAAAAAAAATAAATAAACAAACAAACAAATAAATAAAAAATAAATAAATAAATAAAATAATAAATAAATAAAAAAAAACAAACAAACAAATAAATAAATAAATAAAAATAAATAAATAAATAAATAAATCCAGTAAGATGAAATAAGACTCCGCTTAAAGTGAGAAGTTAATTAGTGGCTCAATCAGCCTGATGAGTTCCACCTGTGTGTCCTCTTCAGATCCTGATCGGTCTGCAGACTCTCTTCAGTCTCAGGGTGAGATAAAGTCACAGAGAGAGAGAGAGAGAGAGAGGGAGAGAGGGAGAGAGAGAGAGAGAGAGAGGGAGAGAGGGAGAGAGAGAGAGAGAGAGAGAGGGAGAGAGAGAGAGAGAGAGAGAGAGAGAGAGAGAGAGAGAGAGAGAGAGAGAGAGAGAGAGAGAGAGAGAGGGTTTCTTAGAGAGTTTCTTTTGTTCTCCTGTAAACAGCTGAACGGCTGTCAGGACTCTCTCTCTCTCTCTCTCTCTCTCTCTCTCTCTCTCTCTCTCTCTCTGATGGAGTTGGACCTCCTTCCCTCCTCCCTCCTCCTTCCTTCCCTCCCTCCTCCCTCCCTCCCTCCACAGCAGCAGCAGCAGACCGAGTCGAGCCGTCCGGAGCTCATCTCCAAACCACCGAATCCCATCTTTCCCGGGACTCTCCCTCCTTCTCCCTCCTCTCCTCCATCCTGACACTTTTATCCTCCTTCCTCACTTCTTCCCACCTCTTAGTGGATTCAGAGATTAAACCCCGGACAGATGTTTGATGGATTCTTCTTCTTCTTCTTTTTTTTCCTCGGTGCGTAAAACTTTGCCAAGTGGGTTAACAGGCGAAGCGCAGGACTGAGGAGAGGACTCTGCTGGTTTGTGGTTTTTAAAGAGAAGAGGTCTGGAGCTCGGATTGTGCTCGGTTCAATGTGTCCAGAGAGGCCGGTTCCAGAGCAGGAAGACCGGAGACACAGAGAGAGAGAGAGAGAGAGAGCCGGAGGAGAGAGAGAGGTCAGCGGGGTCTGCAGGGACTCACCCGCTGCTGGACGTTCATGTCTCTGCTGCACACCGGCACCAAGGTACGAGCATGCTGGACCCACTCTGTCCTGAAGGGTCTTCTTATGTCTCTTATTAACATTTATACTGGTGAAAGAATCAAAAATAAGGCAGGAGGAGGTTGAAGTTTGAAGTTTGAAGTTTGGGGTGAACTATCCTCCAAACTGAGACTTAAAGTTACGCATGAGGATTCAAAGAAACATGTGAGCACACTTCTGATGATTAAGGGTCATGGAAACAGAAGAATAAGAGAGAATAAGAGACAGAAGGTTAAGAAGAAGGAGTTTTTTAAACATTTACTTCTGAAGTATCTCCATCAAACATCCAATCCATTACTTGGAGACTGTCTCTGTGCGTCTTTTCCAACTTCTGTAAATGTGTGCGCTCTTCTTGTCCATGCTGTGAGTCTTGTCTTGTGTGATTTATCTCATTTGTCACATTTGAAGTCCCCTGTACATGCATCATTCCTGCAGTATCAGGTTTTCATGGTGAACAGAGGAAACATTGAGTATTTGAGGATGTTTTGGCACACATCAGTCCCTGTCTGCTCTTTGTGTCTCCTCTCTGTGGATTATATTTACTGATCTCATTCCTGACTGCTGTGACCTTTCCTATAGAGACACTGAGCAAACCTTTAAACCCTCTGAAGGCTCTGTGTGCACTCACTGCTGCAGGGTGTAATGCGCATTGCAGCCTGTAGAGGGCGCCTGGAGGGCTTTCAAACTCTGAGAAACACACAGAAGTGGATTTAACTGAATCAGTGTCTGCAGGTTTGATTATTAAACACACACAGAGTTGGTTTTATAATAGTTTGTGATCATCTTTATTTATAGTTTCATATAAAAGCAGAGAACGTGAAGTCATGTGAGCGAGAGGAACAGGATTTCAGAGATGATTATCTGTGATTGGCTGATACCCAATCATGTCCTGACTCCTTTAAGCACACTAATCTGAACATGTGTGTGTGTGTGTGTGTGTGTGTGTGTGTGTGTGTGTGTGTGTGTGTGTGTGTGTGTGTGTTGGCTTCATGTCATGTACGTGTGTGTGAAGGCTGAATCATTGTGGACTGCACCCCTACGTGTCAGCCAGTGAGACCTTCAATTACCGCCTGAGAAAAACACTAATGAGTTTATAATTGTGTGTGTGTGTGTGTGTGTGTGTGTGTGTGTGTGTGTGTGACAGCTCAGTCCTTCAGAGCATTAATCACACTAGTTGTGGATGGAGCACCTGTGTTTACTTCACTCTCACGCTTAATTAGCACGGGAATAATTCACATAATTCGTACGAATATCTCGCTCCCTTCGTGTGTATCCAAAGACACGAATCTCCAGAGAGGAAACTCTGCTGCAGTCTGTCGTCATCAAACAAGGTCGAGCGCGACTACTTTGAACGGTGAAGCCGGTAACGCCAAAGGGGGCGGAGCTAACTTCATAGTACGATCGATAGCTGGAATGAAGTGATGCTCCTCCTCCCTCTCTGTCCTCACAGTGAGCTCCTGTTTATTCCTGATCCTATAAAAACAGATCGAGTCACAGAGTTCAGGAAGCTGCTCAGAGATAGAATCAAAGTGTCTCAGATATTCCAGATGAAGGAACCTCCACCGGTCCGTACGTCATGTCATACGTCACCGGAGGATCTGCACGCTGATTGGATGTTGCAGCACGAATGATTCGCTGGAGTTCAGATTTCCACGAATTCGCTTCATTCGTGAGTGTCAGAATTCATGCTGCCCAAAACTGATGAATCAGGAACAGAAGGACTTCCAGTTCTTCGTACAGGCTCTGTGGCGCAATGGACAGCGCGTTGGACTTCTAGTCAAGCTCAGTAGGAGACATTCAAAGGTTGTGGGTTCGAGTCCCACCAGAGTCGAGTTATGCATGAAGAACTTGATCGAGTGGACAAACAAACCTCTCATTGTTCACTAAATCAGGCTCATACTATCTCACGTGCGTTTAAGCCGACAGCCTTCACGTGTTGTTCCACATGAACTGTTTTCAAGCAGTTTATCAGTCTTTAGAGAAAAACGTGGACGAATATTCAACACTCTGCAGTATGAGAGGCTCTGTGGCGCAATGGACAGCGCATTGGACTTCTAGGTAACTCAAAGAGAAGGCATTCAAAGGTTGTGGGTTCGAGTCCCACCAGAGTCGAGTTATACACACAAAAGTTTGGTTTGATGGAAAGTAGAAAAGATATAAACCCTTAGGATGTTTCTGAAACTGAGATACGAGATAATGAACTCATGCCTCCATCTTACTTAAAGTGCTTTTAACTCTGCAGGTTTGTGACATAAATACACAAATACAAAGTTTCACTGCTGACCCCAGGTTCAACTGGTTTATTGTTCTTCAGACAGAGAACTACGTGAATACTTACAGCAAGGCATCAATGGAAAACAAGTCAGAGAGCAGCTTTAGAAGAGGCTCTGTGGCGCAATGGACAGCGCATTGGACTTCTAGGTAACACAAAGAGAAGCGATTCAAAGGTTGTGGGTTCGAGTCCCACCAGAGTCGAGTTATGCATGAAGAACTTGATCGAGTGGACAAACAAACCTGTCATTGTTCACTAAATCAGGCTCATACTATCTCACGTGCGTTTAAGCCGACAGCCTTCACGTGTTGTTCCACATGAACTGTTTTCAAGCAGTTTATCAGTCTTTAGAGAAAAACGTGGACGAATATTCAACACTCTGCAGTATGAGAGGCTCTGTGGCGCAATGGACAGCGCATTGGACTTCTAGGTAACTCATAGAGAAGGCATTCAAAGGTTGTGGGTTCGAGTCCCACCAGAGTCGAGTTATACACATAAAAGTTTGGTTTGATGGAAAGTAGAAAAGATATAAACCCTTACGATGTTTCTGAAACTGAGATACGAGATAATGAACTCATGCCTCCATCTTACTTAAAGTGCTTTTAACTCACTGACATAAATACACAAATACAAAGTTTCACTGCTGACCCCAGGTTCAACTGGTTTATTGTTCTTCAGACAGAGAACTACGTGAATACTTACAGCAAGGCATCAATCCAAAACAAGTCAGAGAGCAGCTTTAGAAGAGGCTCTGTGGCGCAATGGACAGCGCATTGGACTTCTAGGTAACACAAAGAGAAGCGATTCAAAGGTTGTGGGTTCGAGTCCCACCAGAGTCGAGACTTATGGACAGGAAGTGGTTTCACCTGTACTACTTCTATCTGTTCACATCCTTCATACCTGACAAATGATCAGACATGGGATCAGGTTTTAATTTTTTTTAGAAGGTTGTAGGTTTGAGTTGCAGCAGGGTCATTTCTGGTCGTCTCTTGAATGGACATGGAACTAAGTACCCTCAAGCGTCTTTATTTAGTGTTTACTTTCTGATGACTCTTATATATGAAGTTAAGGTGTTAACTTAGGTTCGGGAGCAGGACCACGCCTAAACCACACCCTCAATCACCTGACAAGCCTTCTTAAACGTAGCCAGCCTACTCCAACTGCTTGTCCGTGATTCTTCAAAGACGGACGGACCGTGCTTCAGGCATCACCGCTCAGATTTCGGGGCAAAGGAAAAAGCAACAAACTCACCATGGAGCTTCCTCTGTACGGCTCCGGCGTTGATCTTTACGGTTAACCTTCCATGCAGAGTATCCCTCTCTCGGAGACGGGCAGTCACACCACAGCCGGTAGTCGCAGCGGAGCCGCCTGCGCTCCGGTTCAGCATGCCGCGGCCACGTCGTACCCATTCATGCTTCCCGAACAAGGTGTCGCCTTCTCCAAGAGGTGCACAGGCTTCGTCCTCATCGCCAGGGAGAGCCGCGGACCGGAGGCGCCCCAGGCTCCGCCGAAGCAGACCGTACCTGTCCTCTCCACGTCCTTCCCACTGCTCCGTCACCGGTAATCCATCACGGGGCGATGCGCCCCCTTCCTCGCGACCGGCTCCACGTTCTCCACAGGAGTCCGACCGCTGGAACTGGACCGTCGCTTGCTTGCGACGCTTCCGCAACCTCGAAAGGCGTTCTCCTCCACGGCAATGACAACATGGTCGGATCGTTCCATTCGTACTCTTCATTCATTGACGCCACAGCGTCAAAAACCGAACTTCCCGCGCTTCCTGCTTCCTCACCTGGGCCTACTACCGCCAGCGACGTCAGGCGTGACGTCAGGCCTCAGCCGCTCCCACAGCCTCTACCGGCATCATCGGCTCCCCCTGGTGGGGATCAGGTTGTATCTCCCCCTGTGCCTGCTCCCTCTGTGTCTGACTTCTCTCAGGCTATCACAGCCTTCTTTACATCCCGTGTCCGCAGGCTTCACAAACTCCCCTTGCACATGCATCCTTTCATCCCATCATCCCTTCCTCTACCCTTCCTTCAGCCACCCACAGCAATACGGCTTCTGTTCCCCCTCTTCCCACCATAGCCAGCTCCTCAGCTCCATCAGGAGCCCCTTCACAGTTAAATGGAACTGGCTATCCTCGACCCCCTCTTTTCCTACTGACCTCTCCTTTCACCCCTCCCTCCCCATCCCCACCCCCTCCCTTCCCCAATACCCAAATGTTTTCTTGCACTCTGTCGACGCCTTCGCTCTCGCCACGGCGGCACTACCCATCCGGCCAGCTTCTGCTGTTGACTGCATCTCACCTGTCTCACCTACATTACGCCATCTGGAGTGAGATCGGGTTGTGTCGCTCCTGTGCCTGCTCCCTCTGTGTCCGACTTTTCTTGGACTATCACCGTTTCTCTACATTCCTGTGTCCGCAGGCTGCACACAATCTCCTTGTGCATACGTCCCCTCATCCCCTCATCCCTTCATCCCCTCATCCCTTCATCCCCTCATCCCTTCATCCCCTCATCCCCTCACCCCTTCATCCCCTCATCCCCTCATCCCTTCATCCCCTCACCCCCTCATCCCTTCATCCCCTCACCCCTTCATCCCCTCATCCCCTCATCCCTTCATCCCCTCATCCCTTCATCCCGTCCTCTTCCCCTCTTTCCGCCGCTCATGGCGATGCGGCTTCCGTTTCCCCTCCACTACGCAATCTGCATCGTTCCTGGGGCTCAATCTTCCTCTCCAACCCCCTCACGCAATCTGGGGCCGTTCCCATATCACGCAAACTTAGCTTCGGCGGCTGTTTCAGGGGACGTTGGTTCGCTGCCACCTGGCCTCCAGGGCTCACGTCCTCCGATTCCGCATCCCAGTCTCCTTCATCCGCTTTGATGACCTGTTTCTCATCACCATTGCGTCCATATTTTGGGGTCCCGAATGGTTAAGAAAGTCAATACTCATACACTCTGATAACACGGCAGTCGTCGAAATCATCAGCCAGGGCCGTCACACTCCCCAGTCATTATGCCGTTTCTGCGCAGGAACGCATTAATCTCAGCCCACCATCAGTTCATTCTCAGAGCAGCTCAGAATCCTGGTTATCTCAACACCATCGCTTATGCACTCTCGTTCTCTTTTCAGAAATTCAGACTTTGGCCCCAGAATCCGATCCGCATCCCATACCAGTCCCATTGTTTTCAGCAACAATATTCAGCTATCTCCACAGCTAGTGAACCTCTCTCATCTCACATGAAGCTTCCTCAACAGCCTCGCTCCGAGCACATTGGGTCCACCTGCAACTTCATATCTCATGCTCACTCCATTCAGATAATCCGGTCAACGACCATCCAAACCTACCTCGCTGGCATCAACTTCTTCATTAAACTAGTCACCAACCTTCACTGCACTTCCATCTCCCATTCTCACGTAATGATGTTGATTAAAGGTTAAGAAAACAGGACCCTGCAGTCACTTTGAAGCACCTTCCACTCACCTCTGACCTCCTTAGTCTCTGCATTCAGACTCTCCGTTCAGGCTACCTAAACTCTATAATCGACTCTACCCCAGATTCCATGTTTTCACTGGCATATTTTGGTCTCCTCCAATGCTCAGGATTTGCCCCTACCTCGTCTGTCCTTAATCATTACCATCATCCCAGGTTATCTGACATCACCGTACACACCTCCAGATTCTCTAATATTCACACTCAGACGCAGTAACACTGATCAACTCGGGATCTCCTTTCCCATCTACCGAACATCTTTCGTTTCAACTAGAGATGACCACAATTAATCGATAATCGATTAATTGATTGTTAAGAAATTACTCGAAACACACATTTTGTTATCAATTTTCCGTCACGTGGAACAAACATCATGTGGTCT
Organism: Notolabrus celidotus; assembly: GCF_009762535.1. NCBI lineage: Eukaryota > Metazoa > Chordata > Actinopteri > Labriformes > Labridae > Notolabrus > Notolabrus celidotus. The sequence continues at coordinate 34,344,336 of NC_048285.1, read as the reverse complement.
CATATTACGCTCATCTATCAGGGAGGTGTTTTAAGTTTAAAGCATGTTTCGATGTGAATCAGCTGTTAAAGGTGTTGCGCACAGCGGAGACATTCAGCTGGCGGCTGCGGCTGTGCGTCAGGTCTCCATGTGCGTTTTTTAAAAGAGGATCAATACAAAACTGCTGCCAACAACGACACGGACACAAAGGTTGGCAGCTTTAAACAGGATAATTTAACCTTTGGATACAAAGGCAACAGACAGGTGGGAAATTCAGGTACGCTATGTTTACAGACCAGCAACATCAGAGCCGTCTGGGTTTTTCTCCAGCGGGACTGATTATGACCCGGTTAGGCTCCTGGCTGACACCTGATCGAATACACATGTATCTTTTTCTCAGTAAGAACGAGTAGACAGAAAACTGGACACTGAGTCTGAAGTACTTTTCTGTTAGTATTATGAGCCTTCACTTTATAAGACTATGTCCGCGGAGAATATTTTTATGAGCCTGATCGTTGATATTCTGCGTGTCAAACATGTGCCAGTATTCAATTCCGTCAGTTATATGCATTTTGTTGCCGTAGAAAATACAATTTAGGGGAAAACAACCTATTTGGCATCGTTTTTGACGTAAGAATAATAATGTTTTATCAATTCATCGATAATTGATCGTTAACATTTCCAAAAATCGATCACGGAAAATACTTAAAATGTACATCCCTAGTTTCAACTCTAATCTTAGCCCGTACGAACCACTTACTAAATACATCAGCTCTCGGTATGCCGCTATTGCATCTCCTCACGACCCACTCTTCATCACTGAAACCTGAACAAAAATGGCATAACCTCCAAGCACTGTCCTGCCCTTTCATTCCGCATTGCTGCAGTGTCCACAGCAGCTAGGTCAGGCAACTCAGACATAGCCATACAGATCCTAGGGCTTTGGTCATCTCAAACATATCACTCATACATCCGCAACAGTCTCAATGATCGTGTCAAGCTCACGCTCAACTGAGCTCCATCTAATTCAACTCTTTTGGGGGTCAAGATCAGCTCCGGCAGGATAACGCTGAGACGGAACCCCCATCCTGAGTCTCCTTCTGCTGGGCACACCACGCACAACTAATTCATTAAATGTTCAACTTATATCCTTGTGTGGCGTGGTCCTTGCTAGTGAACCTTATATTCATGTATTTCTGAGATTACTTATTGTGGAGTTCACAAAGGCTCTGTGGCGCAATGGACAGCGCATTGGACTTCTAGGTAACTCAAAGGGAAGAGATTCAAAGGTTGTGGGTTCGAGTCCCACCAGAGTCAGGTCTTATAGACTGGCCAAATGCTTAGATAAGAACCTTCTACTTGATACAGGACAAGTGCAGTGGCTCTGTGCACAGTGGACGGTGCATTTTGTGACTTGTAGTCAAAAGAAGTCATCAAAGGGTTTTCGGTTCGAGTCCCATCAGAGTAATTGGATACGTAGAAAAGTCTGTAACATATGGGAATTCTTTGTGGACACGGTTTATTCAGACAGAGAACTTCATGAATACTTCAAACAAAGCATCAATCCAAAACAAGTCAGAGAGAAGCTTCACAGGAGGCTCTGTGGCGCAATGGACAGCGCATTGGACTTCTAGTAAATCATAGAGGAAGTGATTCAAAGGTTGTGGGTTCGAGTCCCACCAGAGTCGTTTCACTGTTTGATTTAATCAAAAGTGGATATGAGAAAACCCTGAAACCACACCAATTAATGAGCCTCATGCTTAAATCCTCGCCTCCTTTTTGCAGATATTAGAGAATAGAATAAAGCCTATAGATGCCGTGCATACGGGTATCTAACCATGGCCGGTTTGGATCCCAAAATGAAAACAGAAGAGACGGATATTTGAGTTAAACATGCAGACCAGGGCGTACATTTTTAACGTAGAGCAATGCACCAATGGAAATAAAGTATAATAATGCTAAGGTGAACAGGCTCTGTGGCGCAATGGACAGCGCATTGGACTTCTAGTCAAGCTCAGGAGGAGGGATTCAAAGGTTGTGGGTTCGAGTCCCACCAGAGTCGTGTTGTAGAGTTTAATTTAGGGGAAATGGGAAAAACTTAAACATTAAATACAGTCATGCTTAAAATCCTACTTCCTGTTGTAGATATTGGACAGTACAATTTAAGTGACATAAACAAAATGTTGTTTTTTGTCCCGTGTGATTCATTACTCCTCCAAATGGAAATAAAACAACGACATAAAGAGACGCATCAATGGAAATAAAGTAGATAACACAACAGAGGAGGGGCTCTGTGGCGCAATGGACAGCGCATTGGACTTCTAGGCAGCAACGAGGGAAGTGATTCAAAGGTTGTGGGTTCGAGTCCCACCAGAGTCGAGCTTTAGTGGAACTCATGACTCAGTAGATGCTGTGAACCTTCACACTTGCACACGTATGTCCAAACACTGAATGACTCTGTGTTTTCATGAGAGACTCAACAGCGTCCAAACACACACACACACACACACACACACACACACACACAGGGGTCCATTGATTGCAGGAATCAAACCCACCCCAACCATGTCAAGTATTTTTACTCCGCTTTAATATCGAGCCCAAGGAAGCCAGATCATTATGGGATGCGGGCTGATGGTTCCCTCGGCGACCACTGTTTGTCGTTTATAATAATTAGTCCAACAATTTAGACTCATCTGGGGTTGGACAGAGGCTCCGCTGTGTGTGTGTGTGTGTGTGTGTGTGTGTGTGTGTGTGTGTATGTGTGTGTGTGTCAGGCGGCAGATGTATACCGCAGTGTTTCCAACCAACGCAGTAAACAACACACACACACACACACACACACACACATGAATCCATACAGCTAATAATAAGAAAAGTGCTTCCATCAGAGAGGTCTCGCTGAGTCGATGTAGACACTCTGATGGATGAGAGTCTCCTCCGTCAACACTCTGAGATCACAGAGGAGATCCTGAGAGCAGTGAGGAGGAGGAGGAGGAGGAGGAGGAGGAGGAGGAGGGACGAGGCTCTGTGGTGTAGAGGATAGAGCATCGAGTAAATCTAAAGAGGGTTAATTCACGGGTTGTGGATTCCAGTCCCTCCAGAGTGGAGATGTATATATAGGATGAGAGGACGGCACTCTGCAGGAAGGTTCTGGTTTCTGTAGGTTGGAGTGAAAGAGGGTAAGAGATGAAGACGCCTCGTTCTGTCTGTTGAAGTCGGGCTGACGTTCAGTGGGAGCACTCATCTCAGGCCTGACAGTTGAACCGTGCAGCAATCATGAGCGTTGATCGTACAGCGTGAGTTCACTTTTAGCTGCATCATTCGTAGAGCGGTGCAGCGTACGCTAGGCTTTACGAAGTTTTCATGAAGACCCTGAAAGTCACTGATGTTTTCATCTGTTGTATTTATTCTGAGATGGGAAAATCTGTGAACACTGAGGAGCAAAGTTAGAAACCCTGCACAACACTTCATCACATGAACTGACTGAGTGATGACATCCAGAGTGTCAGTATCTTTTCATGCACGTATTTTTTGGTGCACGTATCTTTAAGTGAATCTATCTTTTTGGTCGTGTTTCTTTTCATGACCATATCTTTTCGTGCACGGATTTTCTCGCGTATGTATATTTTTGGACATGTATCTTTTCATGAACGCATCTTACCGTGAACATATCTTTTCGTGCACATAACTTTTTGTGTAGTGTCTTTTCTTGCACGTATCTTTTTGGTAATGTTTCTTTTTTGGTGAACATATCTTTTCGTGCACGTATTTTCTTGTGCACTTATCTTTTTGGTCGTGTATCTTTTCATGAATGCATCTTGTCGTGCACTTGTCTTTTTCGGTCATGTATCGTTTTTCTGGCACGTATCTTTTCTTGCATATAACTTTTCATGAACGCATCTTACCGTGAACGTATCTTTTCATGCACGCATCTTTTCATGCACGCATCTTTTCATGTACCTATCTTTTCATGAATGCATCTTTTCATGTACCTATCTTTTCATGTACCTATCTTTTCATGCACGCATCTTTTCATGTACCTATCTTTTCATGCACGCATCTTTTCATGTACGTATCTTTTCATGAATGCATCTTTTCATGTACGTATCTTTTCATGTACGCATCTTTTCATGTACCTATCTTTTCATGCACGCATCTTTTCATGTACCTATCTTTTCATGCACGCATCTTTTCATGTATGTATCTTTTCATGTACCTATCTTTTCATGCACGCATCTTTTCATGTACCTATCTTTTCATGTACATATCTTTTCATGAACGCATCTTTTCATGTACCTATCTTTTCATGCACGCATCTTTTCATGTACGTATCTTTTCATGTACGCATCTTTTCATGTACGTATCTTTTCATGTACCTATCTTTTCATGCACGCATCTTTTCATGCACGCATCTTTTCATGTACGCATCTTTTCATGCACGCATCTTTTCATGTACGTATCTTTTCTTGCACGTATCTTTTTGTCAAAGTAACTTTTTGTGTAATATCTTTAAGTCATGTATCTTTTCGCCCATGTATCTTTTTGTGCACATATCATTTTTTGCAAATATCTTTTGGTGAACGTATCTTTTCGGCCATGTATTCTTCCTGAACATATCTTCTTCCTCCACGTATCCTTGCATGCACGTATCATTTCGGTCATGCATCGTTTCGTGAACCTTTTCGTGAACATATCTTTTTAGTGAACTTATCTGTACGTGCACGTATCTTACATTTCGTGGCGTGTTCGCTGCCTTCAGAGATCCCTACAGTCGTGTTCTGTCTCCAGGAAGGAGGTGAGTCAGGTCACAGTTTGCTGCAGGTTGATGCTTTAGATCAGTAGTAACAATGCTCTGTGTGTTCATTGTGTTTAAACCAGGTGTGGGAGGCTGGGGTTACAGTAGCCTCAAGTGTGTGTGTGTGTGTGTGTGTGTGTGTGTGTGTGCATTCCCATCATGAATCACTGCTCCCACTCCCCCTCTCTCTCTATCGCTGACGTCGCACAGAAAACCTTTTTGTCTGTCATTTTAGTTCAAACACTCTGACCTCGTCTCAGACAGACGAGTGTTTACCGTGTGTTATTAGTCAAAACTGCAAATACATGCAGGGGATTTCCAAACGTACACACACACACACACACACACACACACACACACACACACACACACTCATGACGAGACAAGAAAGCGTCATCTTAACTGTGGAGACTTTACCGGCACCTTTTATCTGAAGTTAAACAGACCTTAAGAAGACGTTTGCGTGCCGTGTGACCCGAGCAGATCCGGATTAAACTCGACTGTAAACTATTAAAAACAGAACCAGAGGATGCGAGACGTCCTGATTTAGCCGTGTGTGTGTGTGAACAGACAGAGGTCAGAGGTCAGAGTCTCTCCGACTGCTTCATGTTTCCCTCAGGAGAAGTTTCACAACAGCCCTGTTACATCTCTGCTGCTGTAAACGCCATGATTGTGTCTATGGTGCTCCGAGGTTTATGTCAAAGCTTTTCATCCTCTGCCATCGATTGTTCTGAGGATCAGATTTATTGGTCTGTATTTCTGAGACTGAACAAGCCAACGTTTGGTTTGCTCTGTCGGAGGACTGTATGTTATAAAAACAGAACAAATAAATCACATTATTGGAAACAAAAACAAACAATGCAGATTATAATCTGGCATCTTAAAGATTTAAACTTGAAAAGACAAACTTTTTGTTTTTGTCGCATAAAACAGAAAATAAACAGTTTTCTCTTTGAGTTTTAAAATATTTTGACCGCCTCATAAATCCTTTGTTTTGTCCTTCGTCCATCATGGACAGATTTTTAATTGCAGCCTCGTTAACTAACGATACGAACCAATCAGCAACCACAGAGAGACACGAGCTGATACCCGAGGTTTCCCTGTATCGCTGTGTTTGAAATATCTAGGGTGTAAAAAAATTCCTTTTTTTTCATTCAACACAATTTATTTAATTTATTGATTTATTTTGACAACATATAACATAGTTGGAACATTAGTTTCATTTATGTGAAGTTAAAAAAATGTAACAAAATAATTATTTAAATATTTTATTCAAAAACACATACACTAAAACTTCTGCAGTTCCTCTAGAGTCCACTAGAGTGTGTCTCCTGCAGTTCCTCCAGAGTCCACTAGAGAGTGTTTCCTGCAGTTCTTCCAGTGTCCACTAGACTCTGTCTCCTGCAGAGTCCACTAGAGTGTGTCTCCTGCAGTTCCTCCAGTGTCCACTAGAGTGTGTCTCTTGCAGTTCCTCCAGTGTCCACTAGAGTGTGTCTCCTGCAGTTCTTCCAGAGTCCACTAGAGTGTGTCTCCTGCAGTTCCTCCAGAGTCCACTAGAGTGTGTCTCCTGCAGTTCCTCTAGAGTCCACTAGAGTGTGTCTCCTGAAGTTCCTCCAGAGTCCACTAGAGTGTGTCTCCTGCAGTTCTTCCAGAGTCCACTAGAGTGTGTCTCCTGCAGTTCTTCCAGAGTCCACTAGAGTGTGTCTCCTGCAGGTCATCCAGTGTCCACTAGAGTGTCTCCTGCAGTTCTTCCAGAGTCCACTAGAGTGTGTCTCCTGTAGTTCCTCCAGAGTCCACTAGAGTATGTCTCCTGTAGTTCCTCCAGAGTCCACTAGAGTATGTCTCCTGTAGTTCCTCCAGAGTCCACTAGAGTGTGTCTCTTACAGTTCATCCAGAGTCCACTAGAGTGTGTCTCTTGCAGTTCCTCCAGTGTCCACTAGAGTGTGTCTCTTGCAGTTCATCCAGAGTCCACTAGAGTGTGACTCCTGCACTTCCTCCAGTGTCCACTAGTGTGACTCCTGCAGTTCCTCCAGTGTCCACTAGAGTGTGTCTCCTGCAGTTCCTCCAGAGTCCACTAGAGTGTGACTCCTGCAGTTCCTCCAGTGTCCACTAGTGTGTCTCCTGCAGTGAGTCAGTCCCCATAGAGCCCCATGTTAAAATGTTACAGCAGAAATAAACATGTTTACAGTCTGGTATGAAAACAGCTCATTTCTTCAATTGCGACCTCCTCGTAAAGGGGCGTGGCTTAGAAGACAACAGGTGGAGCCAATGTAGCTGCTTTCCAGGTGCCTTAAGCCCCGCCTCCGCTCCCAATTCTTTCCCTGAGTCCTGATTGGTCAAAAGTTAGATGGAGTCAGCGTTTCCAACATGGCGACGGCCGTCTTTGGGCTTGGTGTGGACTGACTCCTTCAGCTTCAGTCTGGTAGTTTCAGCCCAGACTTTGACTCGAGGTCTTTCCTCAGACTCAGACTCCCTCCAGAGACCCTTCAGGTTTTTACAGTTGAACTGAGAGGACAGGAAATGTGGGGAGAAGAGTGTAAAGGAAGACATATAGGAAAGGGGTAAAGGCCAGGAATTGAACCGGCAACTCTATGGTGGTTGTTTTGTTCTCCAACAGCAGACCGGCGCTCCTCTTCACCGCCCAAAAAAACGGGAGCCGCCGGTGATCGACGCCACGAGCACAATAGAAACAGCAGGATGACAGAGTGTGTGTGTGTGTGTGTGTGTGTGTGTGTGTGTTGGAGACAAAGAGAGACTCAGTATTGTGAGCACACAGACACACACACTGTGAGACCACACACAGCGGACTGGCCTACATACTGTGATGATGTGAATGTGTCAATGAAAACACACACATATAGAGGAGGAGCGTGTGTGTGTGTGTGTGTGTGTGTGTGTGTGTGTGTCTACTCTTAACAGAACTACTGGACGTTTACACTCACTGTCACTGTGTGTGTATCCGCTCCTGTGACTGTGTGTCTGAATGGTCATGACCCGGTGTGTGTGTGTATGTGTGTGTGTGTGTGTGTGAGAGAGTGTGTGTTCACAAAAGTGAAGAAGAAAGAGGTTCAGAGAGTCACGGAGCGGCTCTGTGGCGCAATGGACAGCGCATTGGACTTCTAGATGAGCTGTTAGGAAGAGATTCAAAGGTTGTGGGTTCGAGTCCCACCAGAGTCGACCTTTAAGCTTTACAGAAGGCGATCTCAGCCGAACTAGATTCTAATAAGGAGCACTTGATGAGTCAGCAGGTTCCTCATGGTTCCACTTCCAGGGCCTGTTTTTAATGTCACACTTCTTCCTCCTCTTCAAACCGAAGGCAACAAACTCAAAGAGAACCCTCGTCGTTCAAACCCTGAACCATCATGAAGTTTATTTATCGTATTTCTATAAATAATCTGTTGAATTTCACCGCCGCCTCTTCCTGCCCGCACAGTTTGACCTATTTCTTCGAACGGTTAAACAGATGCAGAGTTTTTTTCACAACATATTAAAAAAAAAAGAAGACCTAAAACATTCAGATTGATCCTCCTCTGTCTGTTCAGCGTCTCGTTAAACTGCTGAATAAACCAGAATATGAAGCGGGTGAAGCTTGTTGTGAAGCGACGCTGAGGGCTGAGACCCAGGAGGCCTCTCTCTCTCTGTCAGTGATCTCATATAAACATGAACCCAAGAGAAGGAGGAAAATGTAAACACACACACACACAGACATGTAGACACACACACACAGACGTTGTACAGCGGCTCCTCGCTCCTGATGTTTCAGACTATTTGTGGCCTGCAGAGCCACAGGCGCATCGCTGCACAAGTATGACTAATAATCGTAATTATTATTGAGATCTGGAAATCAGGAGCTCTAATTATCGTCATCAATCTCTATTTCCTCTGTTTTGACATTTACATTGTTTGTTTTTGATTAAGTGTAATAACTCAGCAGAGGAAGACGTGAGCGTGACGTCAGTTTGAAGACGGCGGACGTGGAGGAATGACTTAATGTATCCATATATCCCTCGATGCACTGTAAATCGCACCACTGAGCCATTTATCTAACCTCCCTCAACTAGAATGACAACATGGATCAGACTGCTGTGTTTAAAACTCGACTCTGGTGGGACTCGAACCCACAACCTTTGAATACCTTCTTTTTAAGTGGAGCATTACTAGAAGTCCAATGCGCTGTCCATTGCGCCACAGAGCCTACCTCATCAGTGCAACTAGAAAGTGAAGTGAAAATAAATATGGTCGGTATAAAGAGATTTGTACAAAGTCCATTTCAGAGACAACCAGGAAAGGTTTGTTAAATGATGACCCTAGTGGGACTCAAACCTACGACCTTGTGAGAACGACTAAAAACGGATCCCCTGTCTCGTTTTGTTGGGTATGGAGGATGTAAACAGAAGTAGCACAGATGAATCACATGTCCTGTCTATAAGAGTCGACTCTGGTGGGACTCGAACCCACAACCTTTGAATACCTTCTTTTTAAGTGGAGCATTACTAGAAGTCCAATGCGCTGTCCATTGCGCCACAGAGCCTACCTCATCAGTGCGATTAGAAAGTCATTTTAAAATAAATATAGTCAGTATAAAGAGATTTCATGGTAAACACTAATGAAAAGATGCTCAAGGGTGCTTTGTTCCAAGTCCACTTCAGAGACAACCCGAAAGGGTTTGCTAATTGATGACCCTAGTGGGACTTGAACCTACGACCTTGTGAGAACGACTAAAAATGGATCCCCTGTCTCGTTTTGTTGGATATGGAGGATGTAAGCAGAAGTAGTACAGATGAATCACATGTCCTGTCTATAAGATTTGACTCTGGTGGGACTCGAACCCACAACCTTTGAATCTCTTCTCTATGAATAGCCTAGAAGTCCAATGCGCTGTCCATTGCGCCACAGAGCCTCTTGTGGAGCTCCTCTCTGACTTGTTTTGGATTGGTGCTTTGTTTGAAGTATTCGTGAAGTTATCTGTCAGAATAAACCATGACCACAAAGAATTACCATATGTTTCCTATGTATCGAATTACTTTGATGGGACTCGAACCGAAAACCCTTTGATGACTTCTTTTGACTACAAGTCACAAAATGCACTGTCAACTGTGCACAGAGCCACTGAACTTATCCTGTATTAAGTAGAAGGTTCTTATCTAAGCATTTGGCCGGTCTATAAGACTCGACTCTGGTGGGACTCGAACCCACAACCTTTGAATATCTTCTCTTTCAGTTGCCTAGAAGTCCAATGCGCTGTCCATTGCGCCACAGAGCCTGGGAGCTTTATTTATTTATTTATTTATATATATATATATATATATGTTAGTATTAGTATTAGCATTAGTATTATTAAGAGTATTTTTACAAGGTTGTGAGTTTGAGTCCCACAAGGGTCATCTGTCATCTCTGAAATTGACATAGAACATAGATCATTTTGAGTCTACGTACTAGCTAAGCAGCTAAGGAAGGCTCTGTGGCGCAATGGACAGCGCATTGGACTTCTAGGTTACTCAAAGAGAAGAGATTCAAAGGTTGTGGGTTCGAGTCCCACCAGAGTCGAGACTTAAAGACAGGAGAGGATTCACCTGTGCTTTTATCTGTTTACATCCTCCATACCGGACAAATGATCAGACAGGGGATCTGTTTTTAGTTATCACAAGGTCTTAGGTTTGAGTCCCACAAGGTTCATCATTTATTCTGATAACAAGACCTCTCTGTCATCTCTGAAGTGGACTTGGAACAAAGCACCCTTCAGCATCTTTCTTTATGCAATGAAGAGGGCTCTGTGGCGCAATGGACAGCACGTTGGACTTCTAGGCTACTCAAAGAGAAGGGATTCAAAGGTTGTGGGTTCGAGTCCCACCAGAGTCGAGTGTTATACACTAGACATATTGAACATTTAGATTACCAGACCAACTGTTACTTTCTTCATTTGTTGACCCAAAGCCTGTCTTCAAAGCATCAAAGAACTGTCTTTAATCTCCAACATGGACTTGAACAAAGTACCTTCAGTGCTTTACACATAACATCTGTACATGGAGGCCTTCTTTTGATTTATGTCTTTGATAAGTTGTCTATAAAACTGCCAAAAAAAGAGGCTCTGTGGCGCAATGGACAGCGCATTGGACTTCTAGGCTAGTCAAAGAGAAGGGATTCAAAGGTTGTGGGTTCGAGTCCCACCAGAGTCAAATATTATAGTCACCTGAAACATGGTTCACCAGTACTACTTTAATCTGTTGTTCTTAGAGATTAAACTCCCTCAGCTGGAGGGTAGGTGGTAGCAGGTAATCAAGGGTTGTGGGTTCGAGTCCCACCAGAGATAGTTTCATGATGTTGAAGTTGGATGCAGTCTTAGTTCTGTCGGTTTCCAGCTTCAGAGAGCTTTGAAAACTCCATGCTGAGTAGAGGGGAAGCTGTGACCTCTGACCTTTGACCCTGTATACGTACTGTGACCCCTTCATGATGTCGACCTGAAGCTGGATCAGCTGTGAAGCTCTGTGGAAGACTGAAAGGGAAGAATCTGGACGGTCTGATTTAATCTAGGGCTGTGTGTGTACAGTCTTGCAAGATAGGGCTTTACACACATATACACACACACACACACACACACACTGACACTGCTGTTGTGATGTAAGTGAGAGCGTTGGTTCGCTTCCATCGACGGTCACTGGGGTGCTTGTGTGTGTGACTAAGTGTGTTTAAAGCGGATGCACCTGGAAATACCTTTGTAGGTGATGATGACACACACACACACACACACACACACACACACACACACACACACACACACACACACCTCAGCATTTATATACTGTATGTGTGTGTGTGTGTGTGTGTGTATGTGTGTGTGTTCTGAACCCTATCTTGTTCCATTTCATTTTCATTTCAGTCCTTCTTCGTCTCGTTACACGTGAATATTTTCCTGGTTTCCTCTGTGGTGTTGAACGGTAAACCTTTGGTTTGTGTTGGAGTTCCTCATGTTGGTCTTTTGGAAACACTGGTGAACATGCTGTGAGTCACTTTTCAGACCATTGTTTGCTTTTATTTCACAAGGCAGAGAGAGAGAGAGAGATGGGGAAGGTGTGAAGTAGAGAGAAGGCGAAGACCTTCACGAGGGGACAAGTCGTTGCCGGTTGCTATATAATCCTGGATTGTCAGCAACCAGGCAAAATGGTCCCTGCTGGGAACACTACAACTCCCAGCATGCACCATTACCTGGGCAGCTGCAGGTGCTTCAGACCTTTGATTGAGGAAGGGACAAAAAGAGCTGGAAGTCAGACAGAGAGGGAAGAGCACACGGCTGGGAGAGGAGGCAAAGTGGTTGGAACTGACTACAGGGAAGTGATTGACAGGAAGCTGTTTGAAAAGAAAGACTGGATTTGACTTTTTTGATTATCTTTAAAGGAAATGTTTTCTCCTCCTGGATGTTTTAAGTTGACTTTGAGACCTTTGTTTTTAATGAAAATAACCTGAGTGACCCTCTTTGTGATTGAACCAGCGGCTGTGAGTCTTTACGGGAAGTGTGCAGCGCTTTAACCGGCATCCAGACTGATCAACATTTTTACCATTTTATGGACCAACTGGGCAAATCAGGGCGAATAAAAAACAATCACCAGTTGAAGCCTTGGAGTTTACTGCTCAGTGACGCACTTCTGCCTCTGTGAACGGACCGCTTGGAGTCTCACGAGGGCCGTAAAAGCCCAGAAAAGAAAGATGTTTACTTTGAATTTGAAAGGAGCATGTAAAAGGATTATTTGTTTGAGTCTTATTTGGGAGAAACATGACTTAATGTTTTCTCTTGTTTGGGTAAATATTTTCTTGTAAAGTTAATCACATTAAAGCAATTTAGTTTTGGTTTCATGTCAAGTAAACAGGTTTCTTTACAACCGGGTTAAAAACAGAAGAATGCACTTTATGTTCCAAGCTCAAGTGCTCTGCAGGGATCAGCAAGTTTTCATGCATGATGGAGGGATTTGAACCTGCAACCTGCAAACCTTCAAACCTGGTCTGTGTCTGGCTTCCATTAGGACTCCACCTGACCCACATCTCTCTCGTCCTGCAGAGACGTACTAATGACTAATCGGGTCAATCTGTGTTACTGTATCAATGACTTTGTAAGAGGCCGTTATCCTCATGCACACACACACTAACACACACATGCACACACACACTAACACACACATACACACAAACACACACACAGCAGTTTAGAGAAGAGACCACATTCTTGTCTTCCAGCCAAACATTACATATGTCCTCACTCTTTTCACACAAGAAAGGAGAGAGTTCTTTATACAGACCTCCTCCTCCTCCTCCTCCTCTCCTCCTCCTCCTCCTCCTCTCTTCCTCCTCCTCCTCCTCCTCCTCCTAAATGAAGACGTGTTTAAAGGTCTCTTTGTTCCTCCTTGTTCCTCTTTGTTCCTCTTCAGAGACTCGCTGTGAGCAGAGAGCTGCTCTAAGATGTTGAGGCTGGGTCTGCGTCCGAGCTAACACGAGGTCTCTCGTCCCTTTCTTTCAGGTTTCTACTTCCTGTGACATCATCGCACCATGCCTGAGGGGTCACGGCGCGGCAGCCAGAGATCGCCTAGCAACACAGGTAAGGGGCGGAGCCTCCAGTGCTGGGTGGATATATCCCGTGTTGTGATTCAGGTTGTTTTCTCTCTCTGCCTCGTGACGCCTGCTCAGATTTATCCTCTTCTCTTGACGAGCGTTTCGTAGACTCAGAGCTTCGGTTCAGTCCGGTCTGAAGTTCTGAGTTTGACCCCGTTGGTGTCCCGGGACTTTCTCATGTATTGGGACTTTGTAGCAGCCGCCAGAACCATTTCCTGTTCTCTCTGTATTACTGAAGCAAACACAAACAACATCAAGTAAACACAGAAATCACTTTATTCAACTTAAATCAAAGACAGACGGACGGACAGAGGGAGGGAGGGAGGGAGGGAGGGAGGGAGGGAGGGAAAGATGATAGAGATGCAAAGACAGATGGATGGATGGACTGATGGATGGACTGATGGATGGATGGATGGATGGATGGATGGATAGATGGATGGATGGATGGACTGATAGATGGATGGATGGACAGATGGAGGGATGGACAGATAGACGGATGGATGGATGGATGGACTGATAGATGGATGGATGGACAGATGGATGGATGGATGGATGGATGGACTGATAGATGGACTGATAGATGGATGGATGGACTGATAGATGGATGGATGGACTGATAGATGGATGGATGGACAGATGGAGGGATGGATGGACTGATCGATAGATGGATGGACAGATGGATGGATGGATGGACAGATGGAGGGATGGATGGACAGATAAATGGATGGATGGACAGATGGATGGATGGATGGACAGATGGATGGATGGAGGGATGGACAGATGGATGGATGGATGGACAGATGGATGGATGGATGGACAGATGGATGGATGGATAGACAGATGGATGGATGGATGGACAGATGGAGGGATGGATGGACAGATAAATGGATGGATGGACAGATGGATGGATGGATGGACAGATGGATGGATGGAGGGATGGATGGACAGATAGATGGATGGATGGACAGATGGATGGATGGATGGACAGATGGATGGATGGATGGATGGACTGATCGATAGATGGATGGACTGATAGATGGATGGATGGACAGATGGATGGATGGATGGATGGACTGATAGATGGATGGACAGATGGATGGATGGACTGATAGATGGATGGACAGATGGATGGATGGATGGACAGATAGACGGATGGATGGATGGATGGACTGATAGATGGATGGATGGATGGATGGACAGATAAATGGATGGATGGATGGACGATTGAACACATGCATGTATGGATAGATGGATGATTTGATAGACAATTGAATAGATGGAAGGACGGATGCATAGATGGTCTGATGGATGGATGTTTGATTGTTGGATGAATGAATGGATGACAGGATGAAAGGACTGACAGACAGATAGATGGATGGATGGATGAATATAAATCTAGAATTGAACAGACGAGTAAAAACGTTTCTTCTTCTCCTCTGTTGTTGCTCTTTATCAGTTTGTAACATCAGGATCATCTCCTCTGATCGTCCTCACGTTTATTTATCTGAAGGCCGACAGAGTGAAGTCTGATCTCCTCTCTGACGCGTGGAGACGGATGTTTACGTCCAAACATCAGAAGCTGTTCTTCCCCGTCTCTCTCTCTCTCTGAAGCATTTCAAGTTATTTTCAACACATTTATTTCTGCTGCAGTCTTTCTCTCTCTGAGCTGTGACTTCCTGTTACCAACGCAGGGCAGAATGACCTGCTATTACACACACACACACACACACACACACACACACACACACACACACACACACACACACACACACACACACACACACACACACACACACACACACACACACACAGAGGCACAGTTATGATGTGTAATTACACACAACCACCATGCTGTTTGGTTGCTCGGCTGTTATATTGGCTTCCATAGTTAGCATTCATGGACACACACACACACACACACACACACACACACACACACACACACACACACACACACACACACACACACACACACACACACACGTGAAAACACACTGCAATTATCATAAAGGAATCAGATTTGTACACACACACACACACAGCACTGATTGTAACTTTCACTCTGAGTGCAGGAAGTTGTATGGTTTGTGGTGATAAAGTGTAGCACTGAACAATGTTACTGCCTCCACACACACACACACACACACACACACACACACACACACACACACACACACACACACACACAATAAAATGCCGTGGCAGATCTGTTGATTATAACCATAGAAAGGAACGAGGCAGAAAATAGAGAGAACGCCCAAGATAAGGCTGCAGAGAAACGATAGAACAGAAACACGGAGGAAGAGGAGAGAGTGAGGAACATTCAGAGCGTCAGCTGGGTTCTGGTCTCTGATTGGCCGCTCTCTGAAGCCTCCCTGATAACAAACTGAAAGAAGAAACAAACCAGGCCGAAACACAAACAGTCAGAGAACCAGGAAACTCAATCAGAGAGACACGAGAGGGACCGTGATCAGGCCGAAACCTCCAGCAGGACCAGACTCATGTTCATCTGCTGAGACCGTGTTGGAGAGAGGGATAGAGGGAGATGAAGAGAGAGAGAGATGATAGTGGGGAGACGGATAGTAGTAGTTGTAGCAGCTGGAGTCTGGACCACGTCCACAGCAGCAGAGATCCAGAGGAACCTACGAGACAAGGGAGCTCAGGGACTCCAGAAAGGTCTAAGAAAAAAGAGAAGATAGGGAGACCAGAAGAAAGAAAAAGAGGAGAAGAAGTGGGGAAGGAAAGGATAGAAGGAAAGGAGACATAAAGGATGAAGAAACATGGACACAACAAAGAGAGAAAGAATGAAAGAAGGAAAGAATTTAAAAAGAAAGGAATGAATGAAAGGAAAAAGGAATGAGAGAAGGAAGGAAGGAAGGAATGAAAGAAGGAATGAAAGGAAGGAAGGAATGAGGGAAGGAAGGAAGGAAAGAAAGAAGGAATGAAAGGAAAAAGGAATGAGAGAAGGAAGGAAGGAATGAAAGAAGGAATGAAAGGAAGGAAGGAATGAGGGAAGGAAGGAAGGAAAGAAAGAAGGAATGAAAGGAAAAAGGAATGAGAGAAGGAAGGAAGGAATGAAAGAAGGAATGAAAGGAAGGAAGGAATGAGGGAAGGAAGGAAGGAAAGAAAGAAGGAATGAAAGGAAAAAGGAATGAGAGAAGGAAGGAAGGAAGGAATGAAAGAAGGAATGAAAGGAAGGAAGGAATGAGGGAAGGAAGGAAGGAAAGAAAGAAGGAATGAAAGGAAAAAGGAATGAGAGAAGGAAGGAAGGAAGGAAAGAAAGAAGGAATGAAAGGAAGGAAGGAATGAGGGAAGGAAGGAAGGAAAGAAAAAAGGAATGAAAGGAAAAAGGAATGAGAGAAGGAAGGAAGGAAGGAATGAAAGAAGGAATGAAAGGAAGGAAGGAATGAGGGAAGGAAGGAAGGAAAGAAAGAAGGAAGGAATGAAAGGAAAAAGGAATAAAAGAGAGAAAGAAGGAAGGGAGGAAAAAAGAAGGAAAGAAAAAAGAACAAAGAAAGGATGAATAACAGACCCCAAAAAAGGAATCTACAGCAGAGATCCAGAGGAACCTACGGGACAAGGGAGCTCAGGGACTCCAGAGGACCAAATCAAAACCTCATCAGAGAGCGGGGACGTGAAATCAGACGATTGTTTTAGGGAGTTCACCGTGGGCACGAACATAAACACAAGGAAGCTGTGAGGATGTGCGTGTGTGTGTGTGTGTGTGTGTGTGCGTGCGTGTGTGTGTGTGCGTGTGTGTGTTCTCCTCTGATGTCGCAACAGTTCTATGAGCGGGTCAAAGGTCAAGGGGGAAGCCGGTAACATCAGTCCTCTGTACTGTAAACCATGTCGTGAGAGAACTCACTTCCTGTCTCTGTGTTCAGCAACATGTCAATTTATCTCTGCTGTAGTCTGAGAACACACACACACACACACACACACACACACACACACACACACACACACATACACACACACACACACACACACACTTCATTCCTAGTTGTCTTTTAAGCAGGGTTTTAAATTCAGGTGCAAAGTCCTCCTCTGCAGACGGAGGCAGAGGCGGAAAAACACCAAAACAAACTTGGCGAGCGCCCCAGAAGAACCTGCTGCACTTTACAACACATGTGATCCAGAATCTGATCCAGAATCTGACCCTGAACAGGAGGGGGAAACTGTTGTAGTGTTGCAGTCACGGCTACTTTAATATTTGAGTGTTGTTCCGCTCCCCGTCCTCCGTCAGACGTCCTGAAAGCATGAAATGGATCTGTATAAAGTTAGAGGGAGTCTGTGATGTGTTCAAGTCCTCACCATCAGCAGTAGCTGTGTGTTTGTTTCGTCAGAGGGAGTTTGAAAGACCTGACCTCAGAAACCAAACCCTCTGATCCTCCACTTTGTCAAACACTCCTCGGACCGTGTTTGTCCCCGAGTCTCTGATGCGGTCAGCTGATCATCGTCTCAATCCAAACTCCTCTTCGTCTTCCCCTCGCCGCTCGTTCCGCCTCGTTGAGGTTCCTGGATGTTCACGGGGTTTTCCTCCGAGCTGCTGAGTGATCCTGTGACTGGACGCAGAGAGCTGAAAATCAGAATCAGAGCCAGTCATTGTCATCACATGAATTAGAGGCATCAGAGTGAGACCTCTTCCACATGAGGTGAAAACTCCTGACTGTGCCTTTAAGTTGTAGTGGAGTACATGCAGTGAGGGTAGTCAGTGATTTGCTGTCGCTGCGACGTGTTACATCACGGTGGGACACATAATGACAGCGAGGAGCCGCTCTCTTATTACTGTAATCACACACTCGCTGGAATTCTCTCCACCTTATATTTTCCCGGCGTGTGTTTAAAGGGGAATTCCACCTGAAGAGTGCGCTCAGAGACAGATACAGGAACACAGAGACATGATGACATCACTCTAATGTGGGCGTATGAATATTATCTTTAAGTATTCTTGTCTCTATATTTCTGATCTTAATGATTTTAAACTCAGATTTGAAGAATTAGAATTCTTTCATCTGTCTTCGTTTCTGGACATTAGAGACTCATGAATCAGACCTGCCCCCCTCTCTCTCAGTCTCTGTTACAGAAGACTTAGAGGGACTGACAGAGTTCCTCCTGTAGTGGACTTAAAGGTTTATGTTCCTGTCACACTTAACGACGAAATGAGAAGGCGGGACGGTTCTTTGAAGACTCGCCACGTGTTCAGGGTTTTAAGACCCGGAGACACGAGGGTGGAGTTCCTCGAGGCACGAGCTGGGGTCCGTGTCCGATCTGTCTCCGATCCAGATCTGATCGGTTTCTATTCTAGTCAATGTGTTAACTTCCTCTGGATCCGCTCCGTTGCGTTCCGGTGCTCATTTCCTCTCTTTCCCTTAACGATCATTTCCTTTCCTCAGCTTTCTTTTCCTTGGCTTTCCTTTCCTTAGCAATCATTTCCTCTCCTTTCCTTTCCTTAGCAATCATTTTCTCTCCTTTCCTTAGCGCTCATTTCCTCTCCTTTCCTTTCCTTAGCGCTCATTTCCTCTCCTTTCCTTTCCTTAGCAATCATTTC
Organism: Notolabrus celidotus; assembly: GCF_009762535.1. Lineage (NCBI taxonomy): Eukaryota > Metazoa > Chordata > Actinopteri > Labriformes > Labridae > Notolabrus > Notolabrus celidotus. Next base: position 34,325,410 of record NC_048285.1, on the reverse strand, counting down.
CTCTCCTTTCCTTAGTGCTCATTTCCTCTCCTTTCCTTAGTGATCATTTCCTCTCCTTTCCTTAGCGCTCATTTCCTCTCCTTTCCCTTAGCACTCATTTCCTTTCCTCAGCTTTCCTTTCCTTAGCAATCATTTTATTTTATTTCCTTTCTTGGCAATCATTTCCTCTCCTTTCCTTAGTGATCATTTCCTCTCCTTTCCTTAGTGATCATTTCCTCTCCTTTCCTTAGTGATCATTTCCTCTCCTTTCCTTAGTGATCATTTCCTCTCCTTTCCTTAGTGATCATTTCCTCTCCTTTCCTTAGTGATCATTTCCTCTCCTTTCCTTAGTGATCATTTCCTCTCCTTTCCTTAGTGATCATTTCCTCTCCTTTCCTTAGCGCTCATTTCCTCTCCTTTCCTTAGTGCTCATTTCCTCTCCTTTCCTTAGCGCTCATTTCCTCTCCTTTCCTTAGCGCTCATTTCCTCTCCTTTCCTTAGTGATCATTTCCTCTCCTTTCCTTAGGGATCATTTTATTTTCTTTCCTTCCCTCAACGATCATTTCCTCTCCTTAGCGCTCATTTCCTCTCCTCTCCTTTCCTTAGCACTCATTTCCTCTCCTTTCCTTTCTTAGCGATCATTTTCTTTTCTTTCCTGAGTGATCATTTCCTCTCCTTTCCTTTTCTTAGCTCTCATTTCCTTTCCTTTCCTTAGCGCTAATTTTCTTTCCTTTCCTTAGCGCTCATTTCCTTTCCTCAGCTTCTTTTTCCCCTCCTTTCCTTGGCTCATCTTTCCTTCCCTTACAGCCAAACTCCATCTGATCTGATCGGTTTCTATTCTAGTCAATGTGTTAACTTCCACTGGATCCACTCCGTAGCGTTCCGTCTGCGTCTCTGATCCTGCAGGTCTGAGTCCTCCGGATCAGATCCACAAGACTTCTATTTGTCCCGGATGCCGGAGCACGACGCATCAATCTCAACAGAGCAGATGGAGCGGGACAGGAAGTCAGGCGGTTAATTTTCAGAATAAAAGCCTCTGTGTTATCACCAGATCGTATTTCACTTAACTACAACAACAAACCAAAGTCATGATGAGCGGAGCCAGGCCTGGAGTCAACAGGTCAGAGGTTTTCAGAGGACCAGGAAGACAACATGGATGAGGAGAGGAGGAGGATCTCGGTCACATGACTCCAGCTGTCAGAGAGAGCCTGGAGCCGGACCGGACATGGATCTGGAGGAGGTCTGATGTCAGAAGGAGTGATGTTGGAATAACAGGCGCCCCATGTGTAGAGGCAACAGGCCTCCCTGCAGTGGTTGCAGGTCATCCCTTCCTCTCTCTCACATGTCCTGTCCCTCTGTGGACGTCTTACCAAACACCAACAGAAACACTGAAGCGTCTTCATCGTCTGGAACAAGCTTCATGAAGCTCTGATGTTCAGTGTTTCTTATTTTTGATATATGATGATGAACTTTAGCTGCAGCCCGATGATGGACTCGTTCCTCTCTTCATTAAGCTGTACAGGTTCTCAGACAGACTGTTTGTGCAACAGGACGCACCAAACCACATCCTGTGCCATCCCCAAAAAAACAGGAAATCAAACGTGAAGTGTTTTCAGTGTGAGTGTGAGTGACAGTCTGTGACGGTGAACACTCGTGAATCAGACGGTTTAACACAGAGAGAGGAAATGTCATCGGACTGAAACGCTCTCAGGAACTGTGAGTCTCTCTGCTGTCGCTCTTTATCTGCTTTACATGTCTTTGATTTAAACTTCAGGGTCTGTCTGTGTTCTCAGAAAATCATGTTTTCTTCACTTAAATAGAAATCTAAGCTTAAAAAGTTACGCCTGAATCTTCCTTTCCTTCTTTGATTTAAATCTCCTTCATCTCCTGTTAGTCGTGCACGAACAGGAGAATGCACCGTTAAAGATTTATCTGTCTGCAGCTCTGCACCACGAGCATGAAGCAACTCCAGGACTTTGGTGATAAAAGTCAACTATTGCATGCTTAGTTTGGCGTCATCCTCTAATATTTAAATGTAGAAATGAGACTTTGTCGATGTGTCAGCAGAGCGGCGCTGTTTTTCTTGCACGCCTGAATGTACGTGGCGCTCCCGCTGTGTCTAAAGGCCGTACTTCCTGCTCTTCCACAACGCCGTAACGGGACACGGATGTGAAGTTGAACGTGTGCGTACAAAGTCGTGGCGATGGAGGAACTCTGGAGTTTGTGTTAATTTGAATTTTGACACATTCTGTTCAGGAGGTTAATTTAAAGGATTCAGGCGAGTGATGTTTTCCTTTTAAAGGAAACAATAAACACATTGATTTATCAGGGAGTGGAAATAAATGATAGGAGGAGGAAATGTTCTTTAAGGCTTTTTTACATCGTCTGTAGAATATTGAAAGGTTCAGGTGTGCAGATTAAACACGTACTGATACATGTGCTGTATGATTATTATAGAAGGAATATTATCCTTCAGACATACGGCTTGAAAACAAAAATAAGTAGATAAGTGACAAAAAAAAGTTTAAAAAATGCAATAATAATAATATATAATGATAATTATTAAAAATATAAATAATAAATAGAGAACATAGAAAGGAAATATTGAAAAAAAAAAAAAAAGAAATCAATCAATCAATCTTTATTTGTATAGCGCCAAATCACAACAAACGTTATCTCAAGATGCTTTTACAAACAGAGCAGGTCTAGACCACTCTATGTCAAATTAGGAACAGAGACCCAACACCAAGACAGGATCAGACTCAGTCTGACCCCACCTTAATCCATCATGAGCATTACACCTCACAGTATTTAGCTAGTTACAGTGGAGAGGACAAACTTCCTTTAAACAGGCAGAAACCTCCAGCAGGACCAGACTCATGTTAGACAGCCATCATGCCTCGACTGAGTTGGGTCTGGAAAGACAGATAGAGGGGAGTAAGAGAGAGAGGTGATAGTGATGAGACGAGTCGTAGAAGCTGTTGCCGCTGGAGTCCAGCACGTCCGTATCAGCTGGAGTCCAGATCGTCCACAGCAGGAGGACGTCTACGGCAGCTCAGAGGAATCTACGAGACAAGGGAGCTCAGGGACTCAAGAAAGGTCTATGGTTAGTAACTTTAATGGGACAGGCAGAGTTAAAGTAAGTGATGAAGGGGTTGGGGGGAAGAAGGTGAGCTAGGATCCCAGTGTGTCAGTGTGCCAGTTCCCCCGGCAGTCTAAGCCTATAGCAGCATGACAAAAGCTGGTCCAAGCCTGATCCAGCTCTAACTATAAGCTTTATCAAAAAGGAAAGTTTGAAGCCTACTCTTAAAAGTGGAGAGGGGGTCTGCCTCCCGGACCCTGACTGGTAGATGATTCCAAAGGAGAGGGGCCTGATAACTGAAGGCTCTACCTCCCATACTACTTTCAGAGATTTTAGGTACAACTAGCAGGCCTGCATGTTGGGAGCGTAGAGTTCTAGAGGGGTAATAGGGCACTATGAGGTCTTTAAGATACGAGGGTGCCTGATTTTTAAGAGCTTTGTAGGTTAAAAGAAGGATTTTAAATTCTATTCTACATTTTATTGAATGAAATGAAATAATAAGTATTAAAAATAGAAATAATGAATAGGGAACAGAAAAAGGAAATAATGAAAATAAAATAAATTATTTAATAAAAAATTCTGCATTAATAATAAATAATAACCATCATTATTAAAAAGAGAAATAATAAATAAATAGATAACATTTAATTCATTTTCATTATTGCCTTTTTTATAAGTGAATAAAAAATGCAATAATAATTAGTATTAAAAATAATTATTAAAAATAAGTAATAAATAAATTGAGAACAGAAAAGGGAAATAATGAAAATAAAATAATTAAGTGAATAAAAAATGAAATAATGATAATAATTATTAAAATAAATAAATAGAAAACAGAAAAAGGAAATAATGAAAAATAAAATAAATAAATATGAAAGGTAAAAATAACAAAACAAACAAAAAAAACATTTAACCTCATAAATCTGACTTTTTATCTAAAGTTTAATTTTTGGTCCTTTTAGTCTGAGAATAATAATCACTGTTGATCTCAGGTTGAGCTCTCCCTCTAAGTCTCATCACCAGTCCAACTCTTCATCTTCCTCTAACTTGAATCGCTCCTTCACCTCCAGTATCAGAGATCTGGCTCTGATTCTTTTTAACATTTCTCTCTCAGCTGATGTGATGATGATGATGTGACGATGTTGGCGCTCACCCATTTCGGCGCTGTTCATAACATGAGAGTCACGGCGTCTTTATCCTGGAGCAGATCCAGATCTGATAAGACCGAAAGTTACAGCAATCTCATGAGGAGCTGCTGGGCCTCTTCAGACCAGAGAGCTTCAGACCAGAGAGCTTTAGACCAGAGAGCTTTAGACCAGAGAGCTTTAACACAGAGAGCTTTAGACCAGAGAGCTTTAGACCAGAGAGCTTTAGACCAGAGAGCTTTAGACCAGAGAGCTTCAGACCAGAGAGCTTTAGACCAGAGAGCTTTAGACCAGAGAGCTTTAACACAGAGAGCTTTAGACCAGAGAGCTTCAGACCAGAGAGCTTTAGACCAGAGAGCTTTAGACCAGAGAGCTTCAGACCAGAGAGCTTTAGACCAGAGAGCTTTAGACCAGAGAGCTTTAACACAGAGAGCTTTAGACCAGAGAGCTTTAGACCAGAGAGCTTTAGACCAGAGAGCTTTAGACCAGAGAGCTTTAACACAGAGAGCTTTAGACCAGAGAGCTTTAACACAGAGAGCTTTAGACCAGAGAGCTTTAGACCAGAGAGCTTTAGACCAGAGAGCTTTAACACAGAGAGCTTCAGACCAGAGAGCTTCAGACCAGAGAGCTTCAGACCAGAGAGCTTTAGACCAGAGAGCTTCAGACCAGAGAGCTTTAGACCAGAGAGCTTCAGACCAGAGAGCTTCAGACCAGAGAGCTTTAACACAGAGAGCTTTAGACCAGAGGGCTTCAGACCAGAGAGCTTTAGACCAGAGAGCTTTAGACCAGAGAGCTTTAGACCAGAGAGCTTCAGACCAGAGAGCTTTAACACAGAGAGCTTTAGACCAGAGAGCTTTAGACCAGAGCGCTTCAGACCAGAGAGCTTCAGACCAGAGAGCTTTAGACCAGAGAGCTTCAGACCAGAGAGCTTCAGACCAGAGAGCTTTAACACAGAGAGCTTTAGACCAGAGAGCTTTAGACCAGAGGGCTTTAGACCAGAGAGCTTTAGACCAGAGAGCTTTAGACCAGAGAGCTTTAACACAGAGAGCTTTAACACAGAGAGCTTCAGACCAGAGAGCTTTAGACCAGAGAGCTTTAGACCAGAGAGCTTTAGACCAGAGAGCTTTAAAACAGAGAGCTTTAGACCAGAGAGCTTCAGACCAGAGAGCTTCAGACCAGAGAGCTTTAGACCAGAGAGCTTCAGACCAGAGAGCTTTAGACCAGAGAGCTTTAGACCAGAGAGCTTTAACACAGAGAGCTTCAGACCAGAGAGCTTCAGACCAGAGAGCTTTAACACAGAGAGCTTCAGACCAGAGAGCTTTAACACAGAGAGCTTTAGACCAGAGAGCTTTAGACCAGAGAGCTTTAGACCAGAGAGCTTTAGACCAGAGAGCTTCAGACCAGAGAGCTTCAGACCAGAGAGCTTTAACACAGAGAGCTTTAACACAGAGAGCTTTAGACCAGAGAGCTTTAACACAGAGAGCTTTAGACCAGAGAGCTTCAGACCAGAGAGCTTTAGACCAGAGAGCTTTAGACCAGAGAGCTTTAACACAGAGAGCTTTAGACCAGAGAGCTTCAGACCAGAGAGCTTTAGACCAGAGAGCTTCAGACCAGAGAGCTTTAACACAGAGAGCTTTAGACCAGAGAGCTTCAGACCAGAGAGCTTTAGATCAGAGAGCTTTAACACAGAGAGCTTTAGACCAGAGAGCTTTAGACCAGAGAGCTTTAGACCAGAGAGCTTTAGACCAGAGAGCTTTAGACAAGAGAGCTTTAGACCAGAGAGCTTTAGACCAGAGAGCTTTAACACAGAGAGCTTTAGATCAGAGAGCTTTAGACCAGAGAGCTTTAGACCAGAGAGCTTTAGACCAGAGAGCTTTAGATCAGAGCGCTTTAGACCAGAGAGCTTTAGACCAGAGAGCTTTAACACAGAGAGCTGTAGACCAGAGAGCTTTAGATCAAAGAGCTTCAGACCAGAGAGCTTTAACACAGAGAGCTTTAGACCAGAGAGCTTCAGACCAGAGAGCTTTAGACCAGAGAGCTTTAGACCAGAGAGCTTCAGACCAGAGAGCTTTAGACCAGAGAGCTTTAACACAGAGAGCTTCAGACCAGAGAGCTTCAGACCAGAGAGCTTTAGACCAGAGAGCTTTAGACCAGAGAGCTTCAGACCAGAGAGCTTCAGACCAGAGAGCTTTAGACCAGAGAGCTTTAGACCAGAGAGCTTCAGACCAGAGAGCTTTAGACCAGAGAGCTTTAACACAGAGAGCTTTAACACAGAGAGCTTTAGACCAGAGAGCTTTAACACAGAGAGCTTCAGACCAGAGAGCTTCAGACCAGAGAGCTTTAGACCAGAGAGCTTTAACACAGAGAGCTTTAACACAGAGAGCTTTAACACAGAGAGCTTCAGACCAGAGAGCTTCAGACCAGAGAGCTTTAGACCAGAGAGCTTTAACACAGAGAGCTTCAGACCAGAGAGCTTCAGACCAGAGAGCTTCAGACCAGAGAGCTTTAACACAGAGAGCTTTAGATCAGAGCGCTTTAGACCAGAGAGCTTTAGACCAGAGAGCTTTAACACAGAGAGCTGTAGACCAGAGAGCTTTAGATCAAAGAGCTTCAGACCAGAGAGCTTTAACACAGAGAGCTTTAGACCAGAGAGCTTCAGACCAGAGAGCTTTAGACCAGAGAGCTTTAGACCAGAGAGCTTCAGACCAGAGAGCTTTAACACAGAGAGCTGTAGACCAGAGAGCTTTAGATCAAAGAGCTTCAGACCAGAGAGCTTTAACACAGAGAGCTTTAGACCAGAGAGCTTCAGACCAGAGAGCTTTAGACCAGAGAGCTTTAGACCAGAGAGCTTCAGACCAGAGAGCTTTAGACCAGAGAGCTTTAACACAGAGAGCTTCAGACCAGAGAGCTTTAGACCAGAGATCTTTAACACAGAGAGCTTTAACACAGAGAGCTTCAGACCAGAGCGCTTTAGACCAGAGAGCTTTAGACCAGAGAGCTTTAGACCAGAGAGCTTTAGACCAGAGAGCTTTAGACCAGAGAGCTTTAACACAGAGAGCTTTAACACAGAGAGCTTCAACACAGAGAGCTTCAGACCAGAGAGCTTTAACACAGAGAGCTTTAGCACAGAGAGCTTCAACACAGAGAGCTTCAGACCAGAGAGCTTCAGACCAGAGAGCTTCAGACCAGAGAGCTTCAGACCAGAGAGCTTTAACACAGAGAGCTTTAGATCAGAGCGCTTTAGACCAGAGAGCTTTAGACCAGAGAGCTTTAACACAGAGAGCTGTAGACCAGAGAGCTTTAGATCAAAGAGCTTCAGACCAGAGAGCTTTAACACAGAGAGCTTTAGACCAGAGAGCTTCAGACCAGAGAGCTTTAGACCAGAGAGCTTTAGACCAGAGAGCTTCAGACCAGAGAGCTTTAACACAGAGAGCTGTAGACCAGAGAGCTTTAGATCAAAGAGCTTCAGACCAGAGAGCTTTAACACAGAGAGCTTTAGACCAGAGAGCTTCAGACCAGAGAGCTTTAGACCAGAGAGCTTTAGACCAGAGAGCTTCAGACCAGAGAGCTTTAGACCAGAGAGCTTTAACACAGAGAGCTTCAGACCAGAGAGCTTTAGACCAGAGATCTTTAACACAGAGAGCTTTAACACAGAGAGCTTCAGACCAGAGCGCTTTAGACCAGAGAGCTTTAGACCAGAGAGCTTTAGACCAGAGAGCTTTAGACCAGAGAGCTTTAGACCAGAGAGCTTTAACACAGAGAGCTTTAACACAGAGAGCTTCAACACAGAGAGCTTCAGACCAGAGAGCTTTAACACAGAGAGCTTTAGCACAGAGAGCTTCAACACAGAGAGCTTCAGACCAGAGAGCTTCAGACCAGAGAGCTTTAGACCAGAGAGCTTTAGACCAGAGAGCTTTAGACCAGAGAGCTTCAGACCAGAGAGCTTCAGACCAGAGAGCTTTAACACAGAGAGCTTTAGACCAGAGAGCTTTAGACCAGAGAGCTTTAGACCAGAGAGCTTTAGACCAGAGAGCTTCAGACCAGAGAGCTTCAGACCAGAGAGCTTTAACACAGAGAGCTTTAACACACTGCCTTCTTAACAAAGCTTAATTATCATTTCGA
>NC_048285.1:34308060-34316582 GCF_009762535.1 Notolabrus celidotus | reverse complement strand
AACAGAACAAATAAATCACATTATTGGAAACAAAAAAGCAACAATGCAGATTATAATCTGGCATCTTAAAGATTTAAACTTGAAAAGACAAACTTTTTGTTTTTGTCGCATAAAACAGAAAATAAACAGTTTTCTCTTTGAGTTTTAAAATATTTTGACCGCCTCATAAATCCTTTGTGTTGTCCTTCGTCCATCATGGACAGATTTATAATTGCAGCCTCGTTAACTAACGATACGAACCAATCAGCAACCACCGAGAGACACGAGCTGATACCTGAGGTTTCCTTATATCACTGTGTTTGAAATATCTAGGGTGTAAAAAAAACCACACTTTTTTTCCATTCAACACAATTTATTTAATTTATTGATTTATTTTGACAACATATAACATATTTGGAACATTAATTTCCATTTATGTAAAGTTAAAAAAAATGTAAAAAAATAATTATTTAAAGATTTTATTCAAAAACACATACACTAAAACGTCTGCAGTTCCTCCAGAGTCCACTAGAGTGTGTCTCCTGCAGTTCCTCCAGAGTCCACTAGAGTGTGTCTCCTGCAGTTTCTCCAGAGTCCACTAGAGAGTGTCTCCTGCAGTTCCTCCAGAGTCCACTAGAGTGTGTCTCCTGCAGTTCCTCCAGAGTCCACTAGAGTGTGTCTCCTGCAGTTCTTCCAGAGTCCACTAGAGTGTGTCTCCTGCAGTTCTTCCAGAGTCCACTAGAGTGTGTCTCCTGCAGTTCTTCCAGAGTCCACTAGAGTGTCTCCTGCAGTTCTTCCAGTGTCCACTAGAGTGTCTCCTGCAGTTCCTCCAGAGTCCACTAGAGTGTCTCCTGCAGTTCTTCCAGAGTCCACTAGAGTGTGTCTCCTGCAGTTCCTCCAGTGTCCACTAGAGTGTGTCTCCTGCAGTTCCTCCAGTGTCCACTAGAGTGTCTCCTGCAGTTCTTCCAGTGTCCACTAGAGTGTGTCTCCTGCAGGTCATCCAGTGTCCACTAGAGTGTCTCCTGCAGTTCTTCCAGAGTCCACTAGAGTATGTCTCCTGCAGTTCTTCCAGAGTCCACTAGAGTGTGTCTCCTGCAGTTCTTCCAGAGTCCACTAGAGTATGTCTCCTGCAGTTCTTCCAGTGTCCACTAGAGTGTGTCTCCTGCAGTTCATCCAGAGTCCACTAGAGTGCGTCTCCTGCAGTTCCTCCAGTGTCCACTAGTGTGTCTCCTGCAGTGAGTCAGTCCCCATAGAGCCCCATGTTAAAATGTTACAGCAGAAATAAACATGTTTACAGTCTGATATGAAAACAGCTCATTTCTTCAAGTGTGACCTCCTCGTAAAGGGGCGTGGCTTAGAAGACAACAGGTGGAGCCAATGTAGCTGCTTTCCAGGTGCCTTAAGCCCCGCCTCCGCTCCCAATTCTTTCCCTGAGTCCTGATTGGTCGAAAGTTAGATGGAGTCGGTGTTTCTAACATGGTGATGGTCATCTTTGGGTTTCAGAACGCCGGGTTATAGAGGTGTGGACTGACTCCTTCTCCTTCAGGTCTTTCCTCAGACTCAGACTCCCTCCAGAGACCGTTCAGGTTTTTACAGTTGAATTGAGAGGACAGGAAATGTGGGGAGAAGAGTGTAAAGGAAGACATACATGAAAGGGGTAAAGGCCAGGAATTGAACTGGCAACTCTTTGGTGGTTGTTTTGTTCTCCAACAGCAGACCGGCGCTCCTCTTCACCGCCCAAAAAAACGGGAGCCGCCGGTGATCGACGCCACGAGCACAATAGAAACAGCAGGATGACAGAGTGTGTGTGTGTGTGTGTGTGTGTGTGTGTGTGTGTGTGTTGGAGACAAAGAGAGACTCAGTATTGTGAGCACACAGACACACACACTGTGAGACCACACACAGCGGACTGGCCTACATACTGTGATGATGTGAATGTGTCAATGAAAACACACACATATAGAGGAGGAGCGTGTGTGTGTGTGTGTGTGTGTGTGTGTGTGTGTGTCTACTCTTAACAGAACTACTGGACGTTTACATTCACTGTCACTGTGTGTGTATCTGCTCCTGTGACTGTGTGTCTGAATGGTCATGACCCGGTGTGTGTGTGTATGTGTGTGTGTGTGTGTGTGAGAGAGTGTGTGTTCACAAAAGTGAAGAAGAAAGAGGTTCAGAGAGTCACGGAGCGGCTCTGTGGCGCAATGGACAGCGCATTGGACTTCTAGATGAGCTGTTAGGAAGAGATTCAAAGGTTGTGGGTTCGAGTCCCACCAGAGTCGACCTTTAAGCTTTACAGAAGGCGATCTCAGCCGAACTAGATTCTAATAAGGAGCACTTGATGAGTCAGCAGGTTCCTCATGGTTCCACTTCCAGGGCCTGTTTTTAATGTCACACTTCTTCCTCCTCTTCAAACCGAAGGCAACAAACTCAAAGAGAACCCTCGTCGTTCAAACCCTGAACCATCATGAAGTTTATTTATCGTATTTCTATAAATAATCTGTTGAATTTCACCGCCGCCTCTTCCTGCCCGCACAGTTTGACCTATTTCTTCGAACGGTTAAACAGATGCAGAGTTTTTTTCACAACATATAAAAAAAAAAAGAAGACATAAAACATTCAGATTGATCCTCCTCTGTCTGTTCAGCGTCTCGTTAAACTGCTGAATAAACCAGAATATGAAGCTGAAGCTTGTTGTGAAGCGACGCTGAGGGCTGAGACCCAGGAGGCCTCTCTCTCTCTCTGTCAGTGATCTCATATAAACATGAACCCAAGAGAAGGAGGAAAAATGTAAACACACACACACACACACACACACAGACGTGTAGACACACACACAGACGTTGTACAGCGGCTCCTCGCTCCTGATGTTTCAGACTATTTGTGGCCTGCAGAGCCACAGGCGCATCGCTGCACAAGTATGACTAATAATCGTAATTATTATTGAGATCTGGAAATCAGGAGCTCTAATTATCGTCATCAATCTCTATTTCCTCTGTTTTGACATTTACATTGTTTGTTTTTGATTAAGTGTAATAACTCAGCAGAGGAAGACGTGAGCGTGACGTCAGTTTGAAGACGGCGGACGTGGAGGAATGACTTAATGTATCCATATATCCCTCGATGCACTGTAAATCGCACCACTGAGCCATTTATCTAACCTCCCTCAACTAGAATGACAACATGGATCAGACTGCTGGGTTTAAAACTCGACTCTGGTGGGACTCAAACCCACAACCTTTGAATACCTTCTTTTTAAGTGGAGCATTACTAGAAGTCCAATGCGCTGTCTAGAAAGTGAAGTGAAAATAAATATGGTCCGTATAAAGAGATTTGTACCAAGTCCATATCAGAGACAACCAGGAAAGGTTTGTTAAATGATGACCCTAGTGGGACTCAAACCTACGACCTTGTGAGAACGACTAAAAACCGATCCCCTGTCTCGTTTTGTTGGATATGGAGGATGTAAACAGAAGTAGCACAGATGAATCACATGTCCTGTCTATAAGAGTCGACTCTGGTGGGACTCGAACCCACAACCTTTGAATACCTTCTTTTTAAGTGGAGTATTACTAGAAGTCCAATGCGCTGTCCATTGCGCCACAGAGCCTACCTCATCAGTGCGATTAGAAAGTCATTTTAAAATAAATATAGTCAGTATAAAGAGATTTCATGGTTAACACTAATGAAAAGATGCTCAAGGGTGCTTTGTTCCAAGTCCACTTCAGAGACAACCAGGAAAGATTTGTTAAACGATGACCCTAGTGGGACTCGAACCTACGATCTTGTGAGAACGACTAAAAACGGATCCCCTGTCTCGTTTTGTTGGGTATGGAGGATGTAAACAGAAGTAGTACAGATGAATCACATGTCCTGTCTATAAGATATGACTCTGGTGGGACTCGAACCCACAACCTTTGAATCTCTTCTCTATGAATAGCCTAGAAGTCCAATGCGATGTCCATTGCACCACAGAGGCTCCTCTCTGACTTGTTTTGGATTGGTGCTTTGTTTGAAGTATTCATGAAGTTATCTGTCAGAATAAACCATGACCACAAAGAATTACCATATGTTTCCTATGTATCGAATTACTTTGATGGGACTCGAACCGAAAACCCTTTGATGATTTCTTTTGACTATAAGTCACAAAATGCACCGTCGACTGTGCACAGAGCCACTGAACTTATCCTGTACCAAGTAGAAGGTTCTTATCTAAGCATTTGGCCGGTCTATAAGAGTCAACTCTGGTGGGACTTGAACCCACAACCTTTGAATATCTTCTCTTTCAGTTGCCTAGAAGTCCAATGTGCTGTCCATTGCGCCACAGAGCCTGGGATCTTTATTTATTTATTTATTTATATATATATATATATGTTAGTATTAGTATTAGCATTAGTATTATTAAGAGTATTTTTACAAGGTTGTGAGTTTGAGTCCCACAAGGGTCATGTGTCATCTCTGAAATTGACTTGGAACATAGATCATTTTGAGTCTACGTACTAGCTAAACAGCTAAGGAAGGCTCTGTGGCGCAATGGACAGCGCATTGGACTTCTAGGTTACTCAAAGAGAAGAGATTCAAAGGTTGTGGGTTCGAGTCCCACCAGAGTCGAGACTTAAAGACAGGAGAGGATTCACCTGTGCTTTTATCTGTTTACATCCTCCATACCGGACAAATGATCAGACAGGGGATCTGTTTTTAGTTATCACAAGGTCTTAGGTTTGAGTCCCACAAGGTTCATCATTTATTCTGATAACAAGACCTCTCTGTCATCTCTGAAGTGGACTTGGAACAAAGCACCCTTCAGTATCTTTCTTTATGCAATGAAGAGGGCTCTGTGGCGCAATGGACAGCGCGTTGGACTTCTAGGCTACTCAAAGAGAAGGTATTCAAAGGTTGTGGGTTCCAGTCCCGCCAGAGTCGAGTATTATAGGCTGGACAGCTCAATCATGTGGTTCACATGTACTACTTTGATCTGCTGTACTTAGAGATGAATCTCCAACTTTACATCCTCCATACCCAACAAATGATCAGACAGGGATGGGTATTTTTACAAGGTTGTAGGTTTGAGTCCCACAAGGTTTACCCTGAACTCTCTTTATACCAACCTTATAATTTTCTAATAATACTCAGTTTATTTCTAAGATTACTTACTAACTACACTGTTGTCGAAGGCTCTGTGACTCTGAATGGACAGCGCATTGTACTTCTAGACCACTCGTGGAGAGGGCATTCAAAGGTTGTGGCTTCGAGTCCCACCAGAGTCGAGTCTTATAGACAGGAAATTCAATTAAACTGTTCTACTTTTATCTGTTTACATCCTCCATACCTAACAAATCATCACAAACAGAATCAGTTTTTAGTTGTTTTCAGAAGGTTGTAGCTTTGAGTCCTGCTAGGGTCAACATTTCTACTTTAACAAAACATTTTTTGTGTCTTATAAATGGACTTAAAACTAAGTACCCTTGAGCATCTTTCTATAATGTTTACTGTGAATTCTCTTGGTATCAATCTTTTTTATTTCTAAGATTGTTCACTAATCTTACAGTCGACAAAGGCTCTGTGGCGCAATGGACAGCGCATTGGACTTCTAGGCTAGACAAAGAGAAGGGATTCAAAGGTTGTGGGTTCGAGTCCCACCAGAGTCAAATTATAGTCTGGACACCTGAAACATTGTTCACCAGTACTACTTTAATCTGTTGTTCTTAGAGATTAAACTCCCTCGGCTGGAGGGTAGGTGGTAGCAGGTAATCAAGGGTTGTGGGTTCGAGTCCCACCAGAGATAGTTTCATGATGTTGAAGTTGGATGCAGTCTTAGTTCTGTCGGTTTCCAGCTTCAGAGAGCTTTGAAAACTCCATGCTGAGTAGAGGGGAAGCTGTGACCTCTGACCTTTGACCCTGTATACGTACTGTGACCCCTTCATGATGTCGACCTGAAGCTGGATCAGCTGTGAAGCTCTGTGGAAGACTGAAAGGGAAGAATCTGGACGGTCTGATTTAATCTATGGCTGTGTGTGTACAGTCTTGCAAGACAGGGCTTTACACACGTATACACACACACACACACACACACACACACAAACACACACACACACACACACACACACACACACACACACACACACGCACACTGACACTGCTGTTGTGATGTAAGTGAGAGCGTTGGTTCGCTTCCATCGACGGTCACTGGGGTGCTTGTGTGTGTGACTAAGTGTGTTTAAAGCGGATGCACCTGGAAATACCTTTGTAGGTGATGATGACACACACACACACACACACACACACACACACACACACACACACACACACACACACACACGCACACACCTCAGCATTTATATACTGTATGTGTGTGTGTGTGTGTGTGTGTGTGTTCTGAACCCTATCTTGTTCCATTTCATTTTCATTTCAGTCCTTCTTCGTCTCGTTACACGTGAATATTTTCCTGGTTTCCTCTGTGGTGTTGAACGGTAAACCTTTGGTTTGTGTTGGAGTTCCTCCTGTTGGTCTTTTGGAAACACTGGTGAACATGCTGTGAGTCACTTTTCAGACCATTGTTTGCTTTTATTTCACAAGGCAGAGAGAGAGAGAGAGAGAGAGATGGGGAAGGTGTGAAGTAGAGAGAGGGCGAAGACCCTCACGAGGGGACAAGTCGTGGACGGTCGATATATAATCCTGGATTGTCAGCAACCAGGCAAAATGGTCCCTGCTGGGAACACTACAACTCCCAGCATGCACCATTACCTGGGCAGCTGCAGGTGCTTCAGACCTTTGATTGAGGAAGGGACAAAAAGAGCTGGAAGTCAGACATGAGAGGGAAGAGCACACGGCTGGGAGAGGAGGCAAAGAGGTTGGAACTGACTACAGGGAGGTGATTGACAGGAAGCCGTTTGAAAAGAAAGACTGGATTTGACTTTTTTGATTATCTTTAAAGGAAATGTTTTCTCCTCCTGGATGTTTTAAGTTGACTTTGAGACCTTTGTTTTTAATGAAAATAACCTGAGTGACCCTCTTTGTGATTGAACCAGCGGCTGTGAGTCTTTACGGGAAGTGTGCAGCGCTTTAACCGGCATCCAGACTGATCAACATTTTTACCATTTTATGGACCAACTGGGCAAATCAGGGCGAATAAAAAACAATCACCAGTTGAAGCCTTGGAGTTTACTGCTCAGTGACGCACTTCTGCCTCTGTGAACGGACCGCTTGGAGTCTCACGAGGGCCGTAAAAGCCCAGAAAAGAAAGATGTTTACTTTGAATTTGAAAGGAGCATGTAAAAGGATTATTTGTTTGAGTCTTATTTGGGAGAAACATGACTTAATGTTTTCTCTTGTTTGGGTAAATATTTTCTTGTAAAGTTAATCACGTTAAAGCAATTTAGTTTTGGTTTCATGTCAAGTAAACAGGTTTCTTTACAACCGGGTTAAAAACAGAAGAATGCACTTTACGTTCCAAGCTCAAGTGCTCTGCAGGGATCAGCAAGTTTTCATGCATGATGGAGGGATTTGAACCTGCAACCTGCAAACCTTCAAACCTGGTCTGTGTCTGGCTTCCATTAGGACTCCACCTGACCCACATCTCTGTCGTCCTGCAGAGACGTACTAATGACTAATCGGGTCAATCTGTGTTACTGTATCAATGACTTTGTAAGAGGCCGTTATCCTCATGCACACACACACTAACACACACATGCACACACACACTAACACACACATACACACAAACACACACACAGCAGTTTAGAGAAGAGACCACATTCTTGTCTTCCAGCCAAACATTACATATGTCCTCACTCTTTTCACACAAGAAAGGAGAGAGTTCTTTATACAGACCTCCTCCTCCTCCTCTCTTCCTCCTCCTCTCTTCCTCCTCCTCTCTTCCTCCTCCTCCTCCTAAATGAAGACGTGTTTAAAGGTCTCTTTGTTCCTCCTTGTTCCTCTTTGTTCCTCTTCAGAGACTCGCTGTGAGCGGAGAGCTGCTCTAAGATGTTGAGGCTGGGTCTGCGTCCGAGCTAACACGAGGTCTCTCGTCCCTTTCTTTCAGGTTTCTACTTCCTGTGACATCATCGCACCATGCCTGAGGGGTCACGGCGCGGCAGCCAGAGATCGCCTAGCAACACAGGTAAGGGGCGGAGCCTCCAGTGCTGGGTGGATATATCCCGGAATCAGAATCAGAATCAGAATCAGCTTTATTCGCCAAGTATGCTTGAACACACAAGGAATTTGACTTTGGTAAACTGTGCTCTCTTTGTACAAGGCATAAGAATAAGAATAAGAATAAGAACTACAATAAAAAATAAAATGAAAATATAATAACAATAACCTTAGCTATAAATACAAAGAAACAACAAATAGCTTGACTAATATGTACAGGCTAAAATAATATGATAAAGTGCAGTGGTGAGTTGCAGAGGTAGTTTTACATTATAAAATAGAAGTTAAATAATACAAAAAATAGAAATATGGAATCCCGTGTTGTGATTCAGGTTGTTTTCTCTCTCTGCCTCGTGACGCCTGCTCAGATTTATCCTCTTCTCTTGACGAGCGTT
>NC_048285.1:34288060-34305560 GCF_009762535.1 Notolabrus celidotus | reverse complement strand
GTCTAAGAAAAGAGAGAAGAGAGGGAGACCAGAAGAAAGAAAAAGAGGAGAAGAAATGGTGAAGGAAAGGATAGAAGGAAAGGAAGGGGTGAGAAAAGGAGACATAAAGGATGAAGAAACATGGACACAACAAAGAGAGAAAGAATGAAAGAAGGAAGGAATTAAAAAAGGAAGGAAGGAATGAAAGGAAAAAGGAATGAGAGAAGGAAGGAAGGAAGGAAGGAAAGAAATAAGGAATGAAAGGAAAAAGGAATGAGAGAAGGAAGGAAGGAAGGAATGAAAGAAGGAATGAAAGGAAGGAAGGAATGAGGGAAGGAAGGAAGGAAAGAAAGAAGGAATGAAAGGAAGGAAGGAATGAGGGAAGGAAGGAAGGAAGGAAAGAAATAAGGAATGAAAGGAAAAAGGAATGAGAGAAGGAAGGAAGGAAGGAATGAAAGAAGGAATGAAAGGAAGGAATGAAAGAAGGAATGAAAGGAAGGAAGGAATGAGGGAAGGAAGGAAGGAAAGGAAAAAGGAATAAAAGAGAGAAAGAAGGAAGGGAGGAAAAAAGAAGGAAAGAAAGAAAGAAAGGATGAATAACAGACCCCAAAAAAGGAATCTACAGCAGAGATCCAGAGGAACCTACGGGACAAGGGAGCTCAGGGACTCCAGAGGACCAAATCAAAACCTCATCAGAGAGCGGGGACGTGAAATCAGACGATTGTTTTAGGGAGTTCACCGTGGGCACGAACATAAACACAAGGAAGCTGTGAGGATGTGCGTGTGTGCGTGTGTGTGTGCGTGTGTGTGTGCGTGCGTGTGTGTGTGTGTGTGTGTGTTCTCCTCTGATGTCGCAACAGTTCTATGAACGGGTCAAAGGTCAAGGGGGAAGCCGATAACATCAGTCCTCTGTACTGTAAACCATGTCGTGAGAGAACTCACTTCCTGTCTCTGTGTTCAGCAACATGTCAATTTATCTCTGCTGTAGTCTGAGAACACACACACACACACACACACACACACACACACACACACACACACTTCATTCCTAGTTGTCTTTTAAGCAGGGTTTTAAATTCAGGTGCGAAAAACTCCACAAAGTCCTCCTCTGCAGACGGAGGCAGAGGCGGAAAAACACCAAAACAAACTTGGCGAGCGCCCCAGAAGAACCTGCGCCAGTTTACTACACATGTGATCCAGAATCTGATCCAGAATCTGACCCTGAACCGGAGGGGGAAACTGTTGTAGTGTTGCAGTCACGGCTACTTTAATATTTGGGTGTTGTTCCGCTCCCCGTCCTCCGTCAGACGTCCTGAAAGTATGACATGGATCTGTATAAAGTTAGAGGGAGTCTGTGATGTGTTCAAGTCCTCACCATCAGCAGTAGCTGTGTGTTTGTTTCGTCAGAGGGAGTTTGAAAGACCCGACCTCAGAAACCAAACCCTCTGATCCTCCACTTTGTCAAACACTCCTCGGACCGTGTTTGTCCCCGAGTCTCTGATGCGGTCAGCTGATCATCGTCTCAATCCAAACTCCTCTTCGTCTTCCCCTCGCCGCTCGTTCCGCCTCGTTGAGGTTCCTGGATGTTCACGGGGTTTTCCTCCGAGCTGCTGAGTGATCCTGTGACTGGACGCAGAGAGCTGAAAATCAGAATCAGAGCCAGTCATTGTCATCACATGAATTAGAGGCATCAGAGTGAGACTTCTTCCACATGAGGTGAAAACTCCTGACTGTGCCTTTAAGTTGTAGTGGAGTACATGCAGTGAGGGTAGTCAGTGATTTGCTGTCGCTGCGACGTGTTACATCACGGTGGGACACATAATGACAGCGAGGAGCCGCTCTCTTATTACTGTAATCACACACTCGCTGGAATTCTCTCCACCTTATATTTTCCCGGCGTGTGTTTAAAGGGGAATTCCACCTGAAGAGTGCGCTCACGGCTCGGTGACTTCAGAGACAGATACAGGAACACAGAGACATGATGACATCACTCTAATGTGGGCGTATGAATATTATCTTTAAGTATTCTTGTCTCTACATTTCTGATCTTAATGATTTTAAACTCAGATTTGAAGAATTAGAATTCTTTCATCTGTCTTCGTTTCTGGAAATTAGAGACTCATGAATCAGACCTGCCCCCCCTCTCTCTCAGTCTCTGTTACATAAGACTTAGAGGGACTGACAGAGTTCCTCCTGTAGTGGACTTAAAGGTTTATGTTCCTGTCACACTTAACGACGAAATGAGAAGGCGGGACGGTTCTTTGAAGACTCGCCACGTGTTCAGGGTTTTAAGACCCGGAGACACGAGGGTGGAGTTCCTCGAGGCACGAGCTGGGGTCCGTGTCCGATCTGTCTCAGCTCACCTGATCTGATCGGTTTCTATTCTAGTCAATGTGTTAACTTCCTCTGGATCCGCTCCGTTGCGTTCCGGTGCTCATTTCCTCTCTTTCCCTTAACGATCATTTCCTTTCCTCAGCTTTCTTTTCCTTGGCTTTCCTTTCCTTAGCACTCATTTCCTCTCCTTTCCTTTCCTTAGCAATCATTTCCTCTCCTTTCCTTAGTGATCATTTCCTCTCCTTTCCTTAGTGATCATTTCCTCTCCTTTCCTTAGCACTCATTTCCTTTCCTCAGCTTTCTTTCCCTTGGCTTTCCTTTCCTTAGCAATCATTTCCTCTCCTTTCCTTTCCTTAGCAATCATTTCCTCTCCTTTCCTTAGTGATCATTTCCTCTCCTTTCCTTAGCAATCTTTTCCTCTCCTTTCCTGAGCGCTCATTTCCTCTCCTTTCCTTAGCAATCATTTCCTCTCCTTTCCTTAGCGCTCATTTCCTCTCCTTTCCTTAGCAATCATTTCCTCTCCTTTCCTTAGCAATCATTTCCTCTCCTTTCCTTAGCGCTCATTTCCTCTCCTTTCCTTAGCGCTCATTTCCTCTCGTTTCCTTAGCATTCATTTCCTCTCCTTTCCTTAGCATTCATTTCCTCTCCTTTCCTTAGCGCTCATTTCCTCTCGTTTCCTTAGCATTCATTTCCTCTCCTTTCCTTAGCGCTCATTTCCTCTCCTTTCCTTAGCAATCATTTCCTCTCCTTTCCTTAGCAATCATTTCCTCTCCTTTCCTTAGCAATCATTTCCTCTCCTTTCCTTAGTGATCATTTCCTCTCCTTTCCTTAGCGCTCATTTCCTCTCCCTTCCCTTAGCACTCATTTCCTCTCCCTTCCCTTAGCACTCATTTCCTCTCCTTTCCCTTAGCACTCATTTCCTTTCCTCAGCTTTCTTTTCCTTGGCTGTCCTTTCCTTAGCAATCATTTTATTTTATTTCCTTTCTTAGCAATCATTTCCTCTCCTTTCCTTAGTGATCATTTCCTCTCCTTTCCTTAGCGCTCATTTCCTCTCCTTTCCTTAGCAATCATTTCCTCTCCTTTCCTTAGCGCTCATTTCCTCTCCTTTCCTTAGCAATCATTTCCTCTCCTTTCCTTAGCGCTCATTTCCTCTCCTTTCCTTAGCGCTCATTTCCTCTCCTTTCCTTAGCAATCATTTCCTCTCCTTTCCTTAACAATCATTTCCTCTCCTTTCCTTAGCGATCATTTTATTTTCTTTCCTTCCCTCAACGATCATTTCCTCTCCTTAGCGCTCATTTCCTCTCCTCTCCTTTCCTTAGCACTCATTTCCTCTCCTTTCCTTTCTTAGCGATCATTTTCTTTTCTTTCCTTACCGTAATCATTTCCTCTCCTTTGCGATCATTGTCTTTCCTTTCCTGAGTGATCATTTCCTCTCCTTTCCTTTCCTTAGCTCTTATTTCCTCTCCTTTCCTTAGCGCTAATTTTCTTTCCTTTCCTTAGCGCTCATTTCCTTTCCTCAGCTTCTTTTTCCCCTCCTTTCCTTGGCTCATCTTTCCTTCCCTTACAGCCAAACTCCATCTGATCTGATCGGTTTCTATTCTAGTCAATGTGTTAACTTCCACTGGATCTGCTCCGTAGCGTTCCGTCTGCGTCTCTGATCCTGCAGGTCTGAGTCCTCCGGATCAGATCCACAAGACTTCTATTTGTCCCGGATGCCGGAGCACGACGCATCAATCTCAACAGAGCAGATGGAGCGTGACAGGAAGTCAGGCGGTTAATTTTCAGAATAAAAGACTCTGTGTTATCACCAGATCGTATTTCACTTAACTACAACAACAAACCAAAGTCATGATGAGCGGAGCCAGGCCTGGAGTCAACAGGTCAGAGGTTTTCAGAGGACCAGGAAGACAACATGGATGAGGAGAGGAGGAGGATCTCGGTCACATGACTCCAGCTGTCAGAGAGAGCATGGAGCCGGACCGGACATGGATCTGGAGGAGGTCTGATGTCGGGGGGAGTGATGTTGGAACAACAGGCGCCCCATGTGTAGAGGCAACAGGCCTCCCTGCAGTGGTTGCAGGTCATCCCTTCCTCTCTCTCACATGTCCTGTCTCTCTGTGGACGTCTTACCAAACACCAACAGAAACACTGAAGCGTCTTCATCGTCTGGAACAAGCTTCATGAAGCTCTGATGTTCACTGTTTCTTATTTTGATATATGATGATGAACTTTAGCTGCAGCCCGATGATGGACTCGTTCCTCTCTTCATTAAGCTGTACAGGTTCTCAGACAGACTGTTTGTGCAACAGGACGCTCCAAACCACATCCTGTGCCATCCTCTTTCACACTCCGTCTCTCTCACACACACACCTGCAGGTGTTACCATGCTTATGGGGACCCTCTCTGATATAACTCATTGTTCTTAAACTGTAAGATAACCCAGAGTGTGGTCCCATAAAGTCTGCGTCTTTACCCTCAAACAGCACGTAAGAAACCTCAGAGTGCAGAGGTGCTCGTATAAAAACAGAAGAACGACAGACACACAAACACACACACACACACACCCCAAAAAAACAGGAAATCAAACGTGAAGTGTTTTCAGTGTGAGTGTGAGTGACAGTCTGTGACGGTGAACACTCGTGAATCAGACGGTTTAACACACAGAGAGGAAATGTCATCGGACTGAAACGCTCTCAGGAACTGTGAGTCTCTCTGCTGTCGCTCTTTATCTGCTTTACATGTCTTTGATTTAAACTTCAGGGTCTGTCTGTGTTCTCAGAAAATCAGGTTTTCTTCACTTAAATAGAAATCTAAGCTTAAAAAGTTACGCCTGAATCTTCCTTTCCTTCTTTGATTTAAATCTCCTTCATCTCCTGTTAGTCGTGCACCAACAGGAGAATGCACCGTTAAAGATTTATCTGTCTGCAGCTCTGCACCACAAACCTGAAGCAACTCAAGGACTTTGGTGATAAAAGTCGACTATTGCATGCTTAGTTTGGCGTCATCCTCTAATATTTAACTGTAGAAATGAGACTTTGTCGATGTGTCAGCAGAGCGGCGCTGTTTTTCTTGCACGCCTGAATGTACGTGGCGCTCCCGCTGTGTCTAAAGGCCGTACTTCCTGCTCTTCCACAACGCCGTAACGAGACACGGATGTGAAGTTGAACGTGTGCGTAGAAAGTCGTGGCGATGGAGGAACTCTGGAGTTTGTGTTAATTTGAATTTTGACACATTCTGTTCAGGAGGTTAAATTAAAGGATTCAGGCGAGTGATGTTTTCCTTTTAAAGGAAACAATAAACACATTGATTTATCAGGGAGTTGAAATAAATGATAGGAGGAGGAAATGTTCTTTAAGGCTTTTTTACATCGTCTGTAAAATATTGAAAGGTTCAGGTGTGCAGATTAAACACGTACTGATACATGTGCTGTATGTTTATTATAGAAGGAATATTATCCTTCAGACATACGGCTTGAAAACAAAAATAAGTAGATAAGTGACAAAAAAAAGTTTAAAAAATGCAATAATAATAATAATAATATATAATGATAATTATTAAAAATATAAATAATAAATAGAGAACATTGAAAGGAAATATTGAAAAAAAAAAAAAAAGAAATCAATCAATCAATCAATCAATCTTTATTTGTATCGCGCCAAATCACAACAAACGTTATCTCAAGACGCTTTTACAAACAGAGCAGGTCTAGACCACTCTATGTCAAATTATGAACAGAGACCCAACACCAAGACAGGATCAGACTCAGTCTGACCCCACCTTAATCCATCATGAGCATTACACCTCACAGTATTTAGCTAGTTACAGCGGAGAGGACAAACTTCCTTTAACAGGCAGAAACCTCCAGCAGGACCAGACTCATGTTAGACACACATCATGCCTCGACTGAGTT
The DNA here is from genome assembly GCF_009762535.1 of Notolabrus celidotus. Classification (NCBI taxonomy): domain Eukaryota; kingdom Metazoa; phylum Chordata; class Actinopteri; order Labriformes; family Labridae; genus Notolabrus; species Notolabrus celidotus. The sequence goes on along the minus strand of NC_048285.1, from coordinate 34,299,337 downwards.
GGGTCTGGAAAGACAGATAGAGGGGAGTAAGAGAGAGAGGTGATAGTGATGAGACGAGTCGTAGAAGCTGTTGCCGCTGGAGTCCAGCACGTCCGTATCAGCTGGAGTCCAGATCGTCCGCAGCAGGAGGACGTCTACGGCAGCTCAGAGGAATCTACGAGACAAGGGAGCTCAGGGACTCCAGAAAGGTCTATGGTTAGTAACTTTAATGGGACAGGCAGAGTTAAAGTAAGTGATGAAGGGGTTGGGGGGAAGAAGGTGAGCTAGGATCCCAGTGTGCCAGTTCCCCCGGCAGTCTAGGCCTATAGCAGCATGACAAAAGCTGGTCCAAGCCTGATCCAGCTCTAACTATAAGCTTTATCAAAAAGGAAAGTTTTAAGTCTACTCTTAAAAGTGGAGAGGGTGTCTGCCTCCCGGACCCTGACTGGTAGATGATTCCAAAGGAGAGGGGCCTGATAACTGAAGGCTCTACCTCCCATACTACTTTTAGAGACTTTAGGTACAACTAGCAAGCCTGCATGTTGGGAGCGTAGAGTTCTAGAGGGGTAATAGGGCACTATGAGCTCTTTAAGATACGAGGGTGTCTGATTTTTAAGGGCTTTGTAGGTTAAAAGAAGGATTTTAAATTCTATTCTACATTTTATTGAATGAAATGAAATAATAAGTATTAAAAAAGTATTAAAAATAGAAATAATAAATAGAGAACAGAAAAAGGAAATAATGAAAATAAAATAAATTATTTAATAAAAAAAGCTACATTAATAATAAATAATAACCATCATTATTAAAAATAGAAATAATAAATAAATAGATAACATTTAATTCATTTTCATTATTGCCTTTTTTATAAGTGAATAAAAAATGCAATAATAATTAGTATTAAAAATAATTATTAAAAATAAGTAATAAATAAATTGAGAACAGAAAAGGGGAATATTGAAAAGAAAATAATTCAGTGAATAAAAAATGAAATAATGATAATAATTATTAAAAATAAATAAATAGAAAACAGAAAAAGGAAATAATGAAAAATAAAATAAATAAATATGAAAGGTAAAAATAACAAAACAAACAGAAAAAAAAACCAAAAAAAACATTTAACCTCATAAATCTGACTTTTTATCTAAAGTTTAATTTTTGGTCCTTTTAGTCTGATAATAATAATCACTGTTGATCTCAGGTTGAGCTCTCCCTCTAAGTCTCATCACCGGTCCAACTCTTCATCTTCCTCTAACTTGTGAAATCGCTCCTTCACCTCCAGTATCAGAGATCTGGCTCTGATTCTTTTTAACATTTCTCTCTCAGCTGATGTGACGATGATGATGTGACGATGATGATGTGACGATGTTGGCGCTCACCCATGTCGGCGCTGTTCATAACATGAGAGTCACGGCGTCTTTATCCTGGAGCAGATCCAGATCTGATAAGACCGAAAGTTACAGCAATCTCATGAGGAGCTGCTGGGCCTCTTCAGACCAGAGAGCTTCAGACCAGAGAGCTTCAGACCAGAGAGCTTCAGACCAGAGAGCTTTAGACCAGAGAGCTTCAGACCAGAGAGCTTCAGACCAGAGAGCTTTAGACCAGAGAGCTTTAGACCAGAGAGCTTTAGACCAGAGAGCTTTAAACCAGAGAGCTTTAGACCAGAGAGCTTCAGACCAGAGAGCTTTAGACCAGAGAGCTTTAGACCAGAGAGCTTTAGACCAGAGAGCTTTAGACCAGAGAGCTTCAGACCAGAGAGCTTTAGACCAGAGAGCTTTAACACAGAGAGCTTTAAAACAGAGAGCTTTAGACCAGAGAGCTTTAGACCAGAGAGCTTCAGACCAGAGAGCTTTAGACCAGAGAGCTTTAACACAGAGAGCTTTAGACCAGAGAGCTTTAGACCAGAGAGCTTTAGACCAGAGAGCTTTAGACCAGAGAGCTTTAGACCAGAGAGCTTCAGACCAGAGAGCTTTAGACCAGAGAGCTTTAACACAGAGAGCTTTAAAACAGAGAGCTTTAGACCAGAGAGCTTTAGACCAGAGAGCTTCAGACCAGAGAGCTTCAGACCAGAGAGCTTTAGACCAGATAGCTTTAGACCAGAGAGCTTTAGACCAGAGAGCTTCAGACCAGAGAGCTTTAGACCAGAGAGCTTTAGACCAGAGAGCTTTAGACCAGAGAGCTTTAACACAGAGAGCTTTAACACAGAGAGCTTCAGACCAGAGAGCTTTAGACCAGAGAGCTTTAGACCAGAGAGCTTTAGACCAGAGAGCTTTAGACCAGAGAGCTTCAGACCAGAGAGCTTCAGACCAGAGAGCTTTAGACCAGAGAGCTTTAACACAGAGAGCTTTAGACCAGAGAGCTTTAGACCAGAGAGCTTTAGACCAGAGAGCTTCAGACCAGAGAACTTTAGACCAGAGAGCTTTAACACAGAGAGCTTTAGACCAGAGAGCTTTAGACCAGAGAGCTTTAGACCAGAGAGCTTTAGACCAGAGAGCTTTAGACCAGAGAGCTTTAACAGAGAGAGCTTTAGACCAGAGAGCTTTAGACCAGAGAGCTTTAGACCAGAGAGCTTCAGACCAGAGAGCTTTAACACAGAGAGCTTTAGACCAGAGAGCTTTAGACCAGAGAGCTTTAACACACTGCCTTCTTAACAAAGCTTAATTATCATTTCAAACACGCAAAGAAAAGAAAAGCAACTCATTGAACCGAGAACGTCTCAGAAAGAGCCAACTTTATAGAAGGAGCTTTTTTTCCTGTCAGATTGAAATGAAATGAACTCCAGGCAGAGACGCTGATGTTTCTAATTAGCCCGTTTCCTGCAGTCTGACTTTTTCATTGTGCTCTTGGCTCAAAGTGCTGATTCACTGGCTTTACTTTGTTTTGTCAGAGATTTAGAGACGCAATTACGGATCGTTTCTGAAGAGTCGGAGTCAGAGTGCTGTCTGTTAAAACCTGGGCCGTATTTCTTTGGCATAGTTTGGGGTCGAAATGACAAAATTACAGAAGAGGATCCCAGAGAGATAAAAACTGTTTCTCAAAGAGGAGGAGGATTTCTGTTAATCAGGAACAGACTTTAAAATGTCTCCAGACTCCTTTCACAATAACAAACATTTTACCTCTCAGAACATGGGAGCTGCTGGTCTACCAACAGAGAAACATCTTAAACATCACAAATATAAAACAGCACAAACAAAGATAACAGTGAGGTGACCTCCTAGAACATGGGAGCTGCTGGTCTACCTCTGCCTTGGTCAGATGTTTTTTGCTTATTGTGCACATTAGATGCTCTCAACTAACCAGAAATCACCCTCTCTTTAAAGCCACCACGCTCCAAAGACTAAACCTGTCTTACCTCACAGAACACAGAAGTTGCTGGTCCACCTTTCTCCTTGATCTCTTCATTTTTAGCTTTAGTGTGCATTCATAATTTCCCCTTCGATGCAGAAACAAGAACCTTGAACACTCCAATTGTAAAACAGCACAAACAAAATGTTAAAGTGTATGCAAACAGTGATGCTACCTCTGAGAACATGGGAGCTGCTCGTCTACCTCTGCCTCGGTCAGATGTTTATTTTTGCACATTAGATGATTTGTCCTGACTAGTAACAGCTGATACATCACTCTCTTCAAAGCCACCAGACCCCTCTGTTATATTAACCTCACAGCAAGAGTTGCTGGTCTACCTTCTGCCTCAATCTCTTCATTTTTCCTATTGGTTGCATGACAAATATTGCCTTAAATGCAGAAAATATCATGTGAAACACCAAAGTTCTAAAACAATAATCCAGAAAGTGATGTTACCTCTGAGAACATGGGAGTTGTTGGTCTTCCTCTGCCTTAGTCAGTTGTTTTTTGTTGATTGCATAAGATGCTTTTGCTTCTCATGATTCCCCGGGGAAGAGAGACCTCCACCCTCACCCCCTCTGTTCCCTTCATCAGCTCATTTTAATCATATACACTGAATGTTTGCATCGTGCAGTCAAAAGAGAAAGCTCATTAGAAACAGGATGTATGAATGAAGTCAGTTATTCACACACACACACACACACACACACACACACACACACACACACACACACACACACACACACACACACACACACACACACACACCCTGACTGACTCACCCGTCTGTGATGTCAGCTGAGAACTCAAGCTGTTTGAATGCCATGTCTAAATAAGGCCGTGAAGTGCAGATCAGTGTGTGTGTGTGTGTTATGATGTGTTTGTTATTTTTTTCTCAACCACACACACAGAGACCGAACACACACACACACACACACACACACACACACACACACACACACACACCACCATGCACAGAGTCAGTTTTCAATGCTTTCATCATAACGTCACAGATGAATTATCTCGTTATCTGGAGATAATTTATCACGAGATCACAACTTTTATTTTGAAGGCGAGTTGCTCAAAGTCAAATGTTCTGGTAAAGTGTTCATCAGATTATCCTCTCAGATTAAAAATTAATTGATCACATTTCATTGCTCTGATCTCATTCTATTGCTTCGATCTCATTCTATTGCTGTGATTTCTTTTCCATTGCTTTGATCTCATTATTTTGCTTTGATTGCATTCTATAAATTCAATCTCATTCTATTGCTTTAAACTCATTCTATTGCTTTGATCTCATTCTACTGATTCGATCTCATTCTATTGCTTTGATCTCCTTCTACTGCTTTGATCTCCTTCTACTGCTTTGATCTCATTCTATTGCTTTGATCTCCTTCTACTGCTCTGATCTCATTCTATTGCTTTGATCTCATTCTATTGCTTTGATTGCATGCTACTGCTTTGATCTCATTATATTGCTTTGATTGCATGCTATTGCTTTGATCTCATTCTATTGCTTTGATTGCATTCTAATGCTCTGATCTCATTCTATTGCCTTGATCTCATGCTACTGATTTGATTGCATTCTATTGCTTTGATCTCATTCTATTGCTTTGATCTCCTTCTTATGCTTTGATCTCATTCTATTTTTTTGATCTCATTCTATTGCTTTGATCTCCTTCTACTGCTTTGATCTCCTTCTACTGCTTTGATCTCATTATATTGCTTTGATCTCCTTCTACTGCTTTGATCTCATTCTATTGCTTTGATTGCATGCTATTGCTTTGATTGCATGCTATTGCTTTGATCTCATTATATTGCTTTGATCTCCTTCTTATGCTTTGATCTCATTCTATTATTTTGATCTCATTCTATTGCTTTGATCTCCTTCTACTGCTTTGATCTCCTTCTACTGCTTTGATCTCATTCTATTGTTTTCATCTCCTTCTACTGCTTTGATCTCATTATATTGCTTTGATCTCATTATATTGCTTTGGTCTCATTATATTGCTTTGATTGCATGCTATTGCTTTGATCTCATTCTATTGCTTTGATCTCCTTCTTATGCTTTGATCTCATTCTATTATTTTGATCTCATTCTATTGCTTTGATCTCCTTCTACTGCTTTGATCTCCTTCTACTGCTTTGATCTCATTCTATTGTTTTCATCTCCTTCTACTGCTTTGATCTCATTCTATTGCTTTGATCTCATTATATTGCTTTGATCTCATTATATTGCTTTGATTGCATGCTATTGCTTTGATCTCATTCTATTGCTTTGATCTCCTTCTACTGCTTTGATCTCATTATATTGCTTTGATCTCCTTCTACTGCTTTGATCTCACTCTATTGCTTTAATCTCATTCCATTGCTTTGATTGCATGCTATTGCTTTGATCTCATTATATCGCTTTGATCTTATTCCCAGTGTGATGTCCAGTAGTGAGCCTCTAGCTTCACCCTCACGTCTCTAAATGCTGGACTAACGTTAGCTCAGCGTTCTGGTCCTCAGCTCGTCCTTCCTCACGGCGTCTCTGTGTTCGGTGACCGTGAGGTAATCTGAGGGTTGTTGGGTTTCATCTTTCAGCGCTCCGCTGAACTCAAACATGATTCCATAAAATTTAACAGCGGTTTTCCAAATTAAACCTCCATCATCTCCTCATGAGGAACAAGGAACAACAAGTCTTTAAACCACAGCTCTGCCCCTCGCTCCGTGTGTGTACATACCACACATACGAGGGGGTTAACTGCTTTACAACACGGCTGGCAGCTGGTAAAGACGTTCCTGTGAGAACCTGCTCTGTTATGAGTTAAAGCGCTGAGAGGAGAGAACAGAGGATCTTATGGACGCGTATAGGAAAATGTTCTCAGTTAACACTCTGCGTTCGGAAATTCCTCCTGCCAGGACGTCTGGAATTTAAACACTAATGAACTTTAAACACTTCTGCAGCTCTCGCCTCGCTGCCAGCTCTCAGGACAGGTGTGTTTCTGTCTGAGAGGAAACGGGGAGTGATTGGATTACAGGGTGTCCGAGAGTCGTAACCAAGGGAAATGATATAATTATGATTTTAAGTACGGCAGAATGTGTTTTATGAGACGAGACACACGAGAGACGTTCAGCACAGAAACCTGGAGACTGTCAATCTGGATCCTCGTTAAAGACTCGGACACTGAGAGGCTGTCAGTGACGAGGTCATACGGAGAGCAAAACCAGGAGACGAAGAACAGGTGGCTTCATTTCTGAATGTGTTTAAAGGACAGGAATATAAAATATAGAAACAGGAAGTCAGGATCAGTCTGCTCCTCTCGTGGCTGATTCTGTTTCTGACGCTCCCTTTAAAGGTGACATATCCTGCAGACTGGACTTTCTAATGGTTCTCTCCCTGAAATCTGTGTCCCTGTCTACAAACCCCCTGAACAGTCAAAGACTCCATTCTGCCCCTGTTCTGATTTCTCCACCTTTCTGTAAATGTGTGCTGAAACCAGCCGTTTCAGTTTTCAGTGTTTTTCATACGTCACAACGCCATCCGGTCTGTAACAGGAAGTCAGAGCTCGGAGCTTGTTCAGCCCATAGACTGTATAAAATACAACTCAACCCCTCCTCCGTTTTTCATTCCCTGCACACATGTGTGCTAACAAGGAGCTTAGGAGGGAGGCATGCTAGTTGTAGGCTGTCTTAATAAACACAAAGGTCGCTTTGACTCCCCACGTCTGCAGATTTGAAGATCTAGTGGATGATTTTTATTCATCATGGATAAGTGCTAGCGCTAGTTAGCATAGCCACATAGCTACATGTTGGTAGCTGTGTACCAAGACACACGTCGACATGCTGACAAATAAAACAACAAGAAACACTAAATCTGTGACCAATGGTTCAGAAAGGTCCTGCTGCAGGCGCCTCTCCGTCAGGATCAGATTCTGGATCAGATTCAGAGGGTTGAAGTAACGCGGGTCTGTGAGCAGCCGTGTATATTCAGCCAACATGTAAACATTAGATCAACGTGCTGGACGGCCGAGGAGGCCACACCCACTTCCTGAGGGGGCGTGGTCAGAGAGCTCATTCTCATTTAAAGGCACAGACACAGAAAACAGCCTGTTCTGAGCAGGGCTGAAGAAGAGGGGTTTACAGGCAGACCAGAATCTGATTTCAAAGTGTTTTTATGAGGAATAAACTTCAACGTGGGGCGGCAGTAGCTCAGTCCATAGGGACTTGGGAACCGAAGGGTTGCAGGTTCAAGTCCCAGTATGGATGAAGTTTGGCAAGTGGACTGGTGGCTGGAGAGGTGCTGGTTCACTTGCCTGGGCACTGCCGAGGTGGCCCCAACTGCTTGGGTTGTGCTTGTTGATGGCAGCATCCTCACTTTGACATCTCTCCCTAAGTGCATGTCCACTGCATGTGTGTGCATGATTGTATGTATATCCCAAGAACTGTGCGTGTAGCATGACTGAAAAATAACAGGAGTGAAAAAATTGAATTTATAAAGTACGTTCTTCTTCTTCTTCTTAAAGACGTGTTTTGGGGACCTCTTAGACCAACATATGTTGATGTCACCTTTAACGAGCCGACACCAGCTGATAAATCTCTTCTTCTCTGTTTGTCTCTGCAGCCGCCAAGCGTCCCTCCTCAGTCTCGTCTCTGAGTGGGATTGTGGGTAGGATGATGTCGTCCGGCGATCGAGGCGCCTCGTCCTCCTCCTGCACCTCCGTCAACACCGTCTGCTCTGACGGCGAGCGCCCCGCCTCCCTCTCCCTCTCCTCCTCCGCCTCCTCGGTGTCCCTGCAGGAAACGTCCCGCTCCTCCTCCTCCTCCTCTTCGTCCTCCTCCTCCTCCCTGCCGTACGGCGCCGTCCCGACTTACAACGCCTCCTCATTGTCGTCGTCATCGTCTTCAACGCCGAAGAGGAACGGCTCGGACATCAGCCTGGACCTCACGCCTCTCAACACGCCACACGGAGGAGGAGGAGGTGGAGGAGTTTGTGTGGCCAGGGTGGCGGGTGGAGGACACGCCCCTAACGGACATGTAGCCAATCAGGCGGCAGCAGCTGTGGTGGCCACGCCCAGAAGCCAGCTTTCCCGGCTGGAGCGAGTGATTCTGGAGATCGTGGAGACGGAGCAAGCGTACGTCAGAGATCTGAAGAGCATCGTGGAGGTAAGACAGAGAGCTCCTTATATGGTAGTCTGAGCCTATAGCAGCATAACTAAGACCTGGTCCAAGCCTGATCCAGCTCTAACTATAAGCTTTATCAAAAAGGAAAGTTTGAAGCCTACTCTTAAAAGTAGAGAGGGGGTCTGCCTCCCGGACCCTGACTGGTAGATGATTCCAAAGGAGAGGGGCTTGATAACTGAAGGCTCTACCTCCCATACTACTTTTAGAGACTGCAGGTACGATGAGCAGGCCTGCATGTTGGGAGTGTAGAGTTCTAGAGGGGTAACAGGGCACTATGAGGTCTTTAAGATACCTGGAGGGAACAGAAGCTTGGACTCAGTGATGGGTGTTGGTCTCTGCAGACTTGGACCTGCTGTGTCAGACGGATCCTCGCTCTCTGACTCCTCCCCTTTAGAGACGACCTGGAAACATGCATCAGACACACGTGGAGCCGTGTTTCACTTCAGGGCTTGGAAGCAGTTACTGTAGAGTGTTACCAATAATCATCAACCACTGGGGGAGTGTGTGTGTGTGTAAGTGTGTGTGTGTGTGTGTGTGTGTGTGTGTGTGGGAGGAGCTCACTGTTGCCCTGATTTACTGGCCAGGTGTGGATGCCTCTGGGTTAGTTTACCTGCAGCTGGCCCCCCCACACACACACACACACACACCTCCGCCCTCTGTTGCATCATGGATGAACAAACGCATTGTAACACACACTCTTTATTTTGTCTAAATCTCTTCTTTTCTCTAACTTTTAAACTTAACATTCTTCATTTTTAACAGATATGTATGAGCATGTGTTCTTTTTAAAACAGCATACAGATCTTTAAAGATACGTACGCATATTTTGGCAGATGACATAGCGAGCTTTAAACACTGCATTAAACTCTTTCAGGATCCAACGGTCTGCTTGTTGCGTGGTCGGTTTTCCAGCATCATCATCCAAACTTTGGACTCAAGTTTGAGACATGATGGTGACCGTTTCAGGGCGAGACACCGAATGACTTTCAGATCAATGTTAATCCGAGGTGGGGCTGCGTGGTGGTGCAGTGGGTAGCGCTGTTGACTCACAGCTAGAAGGTTCCTGGTTCGAATCCCCGGCCAGTGGGGGTTTGCATGTTCTCCCTGTGCATGAGTGGGTTCTCTCTGGGTACTCCGCAGGGTTCCTGGAAAAACCTGGAAAACAGTTGACCAGTTTTCCAGTCCTGGAGAATGGGAGAAAAAGTCAAATGTCCTGGAAAATGATTCCAACATGACTGCATGCGATCTAACAAGGTTAAAAAAAACACATCCCCATTCAACATTTGTGGTCATTTTTGTCATTCAGATCTATTTAGCTCATTAATGCACTGATCCTCTGATTAGTATTAGTATTTCTTTATTTCAGTAAGGCAGCTTCCAGAGTCCTCTTTTGTTTTTTTCTTAGTTTATTTTATAATTTTTGAGAAAAGAGAAAGCTGAGATGAGAGTTGCCCATCATTGTTACTTGGTTGCACTAATGAAGTGCTGTAAATCTGTGGTTGCATTATTCTATAATCAATTTGCCATCATTTTAAAGCATGTAAGAGATGATTTCATGGATTGCCATACACTGCATGTCTTTCAATGTAGACTTCCACTGAGAGGAACATATTAGACTATTTAAGAACTCAATTTAGTCTGTCATACCAGCTTGATCATCACTGAACATGTCCTGGAAAATGATCTCTGGAAAAGAGTGGGAACCCTGACTCCAGCTTCCTCCCACAGTCCAGAAACATCCTCACCAGGTTGATCACTCTAAATTGCCCGTAGGTGTGAGTGTGTGTGTGAATGGTTGTCTGTCTCTCTGTGTTAGCCCTGACCTGTCCAGGCTGTACCCTGCCTTCCGCCTGAAGCCAGCTGGGATAGGCTCCAGCCTCCCGTGACCCCTAACAGGATAAGCGGTCAAGGTAGTGGATGGATGGATGGATGGATGGATGGATGGATGGATGGATGGATGGATGGATGGATGGATGGATGGATGGATGGATGGATGGGTGGGTGGATGGACGAATGGATGGATGAATGAATGGATGATGAATGGATGGATGGATGGATGGATGGATGGATGGATGGATGGATGGGTGGATGGGTGGATGGATGGATGGATGGATGGATGGGTGGGTGGATGGACGAATGGATGGATGAATGAATGGATGGATGGATGGATGGATGGATGGATGGATGGGTGGATGGATGGATGGGTGGATGGATGGATGGATGGATGGATGGGTGGGTGGATGGACGAATGGATGGATGATGAATGGATGGATGGATGGATGGATGGATGGATGGGTGGGTGGATGGACGAATGGATGGATGAATGAATGGATGATGAATGGATGGATGGATGGATGGATGGATGGATGGATGGATGGATGGATGGATGGATGGGTGGATGGATGGATGGATGGATGGATGGGTGGGTGGATGGACGAATGGATGGATGAATGAATGGATGATGAATGGATGGATGGATGGATGGATGGATGGATGAATGAATGGATGGACGAATGGATGGATGGATGGATGGATGGATGGATGGATGGGTTTCCGAGGTGGTCGTGGTTACAACAGTTGCAAAACCCGTCAGCAGTCCTCGTGGAAGCATCGTCATTTAGTTCTTATTATAATGTCAAAGTGAGAATGAAAGACGCCTTCAGTCGCTCGTTAACAGGGTCGCTCTACGAACTGAAACACCGGCTGCGTCTGCAACAAGATATGTAGTTGATCGAACAGCTGACATACCGTGTGTTCCAGTTCATGATTCCACCACTAGATGTC